>NC_142085.1:48899425-49199425 GCF_054644295.1 Miniopterus natalensis | reverse complement strand
CTTCACCAACTTCTCTTCTACCCCTCCCACACATCCCCAGTTCCATCTCTTGCTGCACCCTATCTTCTCCCAGCCTGGTCATCCCTTCAGCTACAATGATGAGCTCATCAATATCAGACATCGTATCGTATCGTCTCAACTCACATTTCCAGCTGATTGTCCTGCAGTGCTTCCCCTCCTCCCATAGTCAAAGGGATCATTTAATATCATCAGACTCAGCCATCCAATTCCAACACTAATCTTCCTCCCACACAGGACTTACCTGATCTCCACAATCAGGATATTTTTAAAATTTTTTTCCTGTACTGTGCTTTATGGAGTATTGGATCTGTATTGTATCATTTAACAGACACCTGCCTCGAAATCATAATTCTACACACCTATAACCTCCTCTAGGTAATGGGCAAGAAGGATGGATGTGAAGTGAGGGGAGCTGCTAAGGTTTAAAGTGTTCTCTCATTGATCTAGTTTAACTTCACATAGTCTTGGGTTCTTCATCTGTAAAATAGAAATAAGATGCCCAGTGATAGAGATGTTGTGAAAGTGATATGGAAAGTAGCTTGCATGGCGAAGGGGCTAGAAAAGTGGAAGCTGCCAGGAGCAATATGTGTGTTCACTCTGGATCCTTGAGGGCAGAGATTTTACCTCTAAGCACTCAGCCAGGACTTTGTTATATTATTATTGACCAACATCTGCAGAGCTCTTTACTAGCGGTGCAACACATTTCATGAACTGGAAACCGAAATGCATTTATTTATTATTAAATCATCCTTTAGAGGGTGATTTTAGAGTAAGAGAACTATTAGAAGTCCCTGTCCAAATCTTGGCTCCCCCCCCCCTCCTTTTTTTTTAATGACACCCCTTTGGATCCACAAGAGAAACAACATAAATAAAGTACACTCCTTTCTTATTTAAAATTTTAAAAAAATTAATTGTTGACAGTATTACAGATGTCCCCTATTTATCCCTCCTTTCCCCCCCTCCCCCCCAGCCCACCCCAGGCCTTCCCCACACTATTGTCTGTGTCCGTGGACTATGCATATATGCATACATGTTCTTTGGTTAATCTCTTCCTGTCCCCTCCCTCCTTTCAGATCACTAGGTTTGCTTCAGAGAAATCTACTGATATCTCTACAGCTTTAATAAAGATATGAGAAAGGGGTAGCTTCTCAAAAGGTATTCACTTCGTTGCAAGATTATTTAAGAAGTAAACAGAATTTTCTCTGCCAGGGTATGTAATGAATGTCCCTTTGAGTTCCCATTTATGTTTTTGCTCCTTTGGAATGATGTAGTATTCTTGGTGTCTTTTAACTACCTAAAACCTTAATAGGAACTTTTCGTTCATTCAGAGGTTCAGGATGCTCCTTTTTCTGACCAACTTTTTATTCCACCTCTTCCTTCAACTAACATTTTCTATTCTTTTTAGTCCTATGCCCAGAACAAAAATTAAGCCAGGGACATAAGAAGTTTTAAACTATAAATGATTTTGTTTCACTAGATTCAAAAATTTCTATTTTGGATCACCTCATGCTCTTTTATTTTCTCTGAAATATAAGACAGAGGACCTAGGAACCCCTCAAAAACAAACTTGGACCTGTTTACTGAAGAAAAAACCTGGAACATTTTTTAGAGATTTTAATAACAAAATCAGAAAACTCCTAATCACTCTTATAATGATGGATATATTTATTTACATCAATATATATTTTTAAGTATATCTTTATTGATTTCAGAGAGAGAGAGAGGAGGAGAGAGAAAGAGAGAGAGAAAGAGAGATAGAAACATCAATGATGAGAGAGTTGTCATTGATCGGCTGCCTCCTGCACACCCCCAACCTGGGATCAAGCCCACAACCTGGGCATGTGCCTTGACCGGGAATCGAACTGGGATCTCCTGGATCCTAGGCTGATGCTCAACCACTGAGCCACGCCCGACCGGGCCGCATCAATATTTTATTAGAGAAAAACAGCTCAGAAATGAATGAGACCTCAGTAGTTATGGATTGCAAACTAGGAGGCCACAGGACACGTGTGGTCCTTACAGCTTTTAAAATTAAGGATATGTCACATAAAAGAAATCTGGAAACTTCAGTTTTCCTTGAAAAAGAATTTTTAGAATTGTGGCAACAATCAGCTATAGTAGGAGCTGCCCCCTTCATAGTGGTTTCCGATTTCCAGAAGCCACACTCCACATCCCCCTCCCTCCCATGTGTCTGCCACCAAGATGCTCCACTCCTTCATCTCACCTGTTAGACCCTTGCACACAATGGAAATGCAGATACAGGACAATTTTAAAGGCATAGAGCCTGGATCCAAAAAGGGCTCCCCCATTCACTAGCTCTGTGTCCTTCAGCAGACTCTGAGTGTCAGGCCCTTCGGCAGGCTCTGAGTTCCAGGCCCTTCAGCTTTAAAATGAAGATAATTCCTTGACCTCACAAATGAAGATAATTCCTTGAAGATAATTCCTTTTTATGGGGATTAAAAAGGAAGTATACAAAAAGTACTGTGTAAACTGTAATATCATATGTTGATCATAGTTCTTCATTTCCCAGCCCCCTTTCAGCTGCATAAATACCCTCTACATACCTCAGTTATAACTGGCTTCCTTGATCCTCACATTATTACACTCTGTATGGCACAGTTTAAAGTCTAAATAAAAAGAATTTTATATATATCCTTATATCATTTAAGAAAAGGTAGAAAAGATAAACAAATCTCAAAGGAAAACAAAATGAATTGCTGAATGCCACTGGATCTTTTCTAGGTCATTTCTGTTTGTGAGGAAGGTATGAAATTAGTGCAAAGTATAATTACCAGATTGCTGACCCTTTCAAATGCTGTGTCATAAGTTCAGCTGAGGCACCTGAGGCCTAAAGGTAAACTGACAGTCCAGCGATTAGGGGATATTCCTCCTTGGGCCTCTCTCAGTGCTCTGGTAAAGGACTCAATCCATCAGATAAAACCCAACAGGATCTATAAAGCTTTCTCTGAGCGTCCTTCCTCTCTATGTTTTAACGTGAGCTCCAAAAACTTAGAATCTGGAGTATTAAGCCATGGCATACATTTTATATCTATATCTATCCATATATAGATATATGTCAAATAATTAATAAGAGACTGGAAAGAAAACAATCTCAGAAATGGGAAGAGGTGCCAAAAACTGCACTACAATAAGAATGCAGTGGATATAGAAATGTTAGCAAAGATGTATGTTATGAATGCTATCTCCTTACATTAGGAATTTCACGTACATATTCCTGTTCTGGTCAGTTTACAACAGATCATCTCTGTGTGAGGAACCACAATGAACTCATCTTCCTTTTTCAATGTTAACATAATCACGTCTGAATGAACTGCAAAATACAACATGGAAACAGAGAGGAAGAAGGGATTTTAATTGGAATCAGCTTTCTTTATCACCAAAATGGGAGTAATTTACGATTCAAGACACATCCGTTGAAAAATTCATCTGACGAATCATTTTTAAAGCATATCATATAGTGCAATTACCGCTTTTCTTAAAGTTGAGTGAAATCGTCGCCTGAATACAGATTAACGAATGCCAAATTACCACATGGTGCTCAGTGCATACTTTTCATAAAAAAAAACAAAATAAATAACAGCACCATTGAAGAAACCAGTTATTTCAACAGACGTCCCAAGGCTGATGTTTAAGGAAGTCTCCTTGGCAACACGGAGCAGAGTGCACCTCGGGCAGGGGGCAGGGGAGAAGGGGGCAGCAACTCCAGGGGTGGCGGAGTAAGTCCCCGGGAGTGGAACCGGCTCCGGCTAAACGACGCTGGAAGAGACAGCCTGCCCCCGACATGTCGATCCACGCCGTTTCCCCCACCGGCCACCCCGCTGCCGCACCGGCAGCCCCCACCCTCTCCCTCGGGTCTGCAGGCGCCGACCCGGGCGGGCTGCGAGGAGAGAGGCTGACTTACCCGACGGGGCCGGGCGCGCTCCGCAGGGCTCTGCCCCCGAGGCGGCGGCGCAGGCTCCGGGCTTCCCCGAGGCGCAGAGGCTCCGCTTCGCCCCCGAGGCTGAGGTTCGGGGGAGTCGCAGCGGCTTCGCTCTGCCTGCTTGGGGATGCGGTAGTGAGGACGGAGCGCGCTGCGCGGCTGTGTGTGCGCGCGCGCGCAAGCGTGTGTGTCAATGGGCGAGTGTGCGCGCCTCCCCGCGCGCTCCCGACCCTGCCGCGGGGAAACTGGGTTTCCTAGGGAAGCAGCGGCGCAGCCAGCGCCGCAGGTGGCCCGGCCGGCTCGCTCCGCCGTAGCAGGCAGCGCAGCTCAGAGACGCTGCTAGGCCGACCCCGGGCGGGCTCCGCCCCGTCCCGCCTCGGGCCGCTGGAACGCACGCACCCCCGCGCCTCCAGCCGCCGAGCCCGCGCGCACGCTCCCCGCGCCCGCGCCGGCATCCGGGGAGGCGCGCACGCCGCGCACCCCCAGCGGGCGGCGACGGCGAGCCGGGGCGCGCCGCCCTCTCCGGAAGTCCCCCGCCCCTGCGCGCCCGGCTCTCCCGCACCTGCCGCGGACTCGGCCACGCGCGCGGCCGCAGCTTCTGGCCGTCTCCGACGCGGAGAAGCCAGCCGCCGGCTCGCAGACCCCTTGCCCAGGGCGGCTGGCAGCCCGCGGGAACGGACGGGTGGGCGCACCTCGGTGTGCCTGGGAGCGCCCGCCCGTGTCCCGCTGCCCACCCAGCTAGCTTGTGAGGTTCAGAATGCCCCGGCCGCCTTGCGGGAGCTGCAGAGCGGCCCTCCTTGGGGTAGTCGACTTCACGGACCGTGGAGAGCCCGTCACAGCAACTCGAAGGAATGACGGGCTCGCCAGAGGGGGATGGAAGCCTTGAACCTGAGGAATGGGGGGGTGCGGTTACAGCTAATTCGGCGTTAAAACGGCAAACAAGCACGAACCCCAAAACACCACCATTAAGTTCTGGGGCCTGGCTCAGTCTTGGCCGCCCTTGGGTCTTGTAGATCATTCCTGGGTAAAATATGCTTAGAAATGACCCTTAAGCAAAGTGGATCGTTTTCGTTTTAATAGGTAAAAATATACCATCTTCCACTTTTGAAATGAAAACCTTGGTCCTACGTGGAGTTAAACCGCCAATAGATAAAACTCTAGAGTAGACAGTATTTTCTAGAAGTTCAGTGTTGAAATTACTGCAAAGGTGGAATTTCACAGAATGTTAAGTCCTCTGTCTTGGAGGTTGATGTCCCTCCACATTTGGGCCAGGAACGGAACCCAGATCGATTTTGCGATGCCCTTAACATTTTCATTAGTTTCAGATCAGCAATTTCCCCACTTTTAGATCTACAGGCTTTCTGGGGCTGTTTGCACCCCACGCTCACCCCTTGGGCCTGTCTGGCTTCCAGGGCTTCATTCACAGGGTCTCGATATTTGGACTTTAGGATTCTGGGGACCTACTTTATCTGGCAGTCCTGGGCACCAAGACAGGAGCAGAGAGAAGAATAACAAACTGACAGCAAACGTTAGGTACAGGGCCATTCTCTAGAATTTTTCATAAGCAGCTGGATACTTTTCATTGGTTGCTATGTTATACCAGAAGACCAAATGTTAAAGTATATTTGCACCCAAAATATTCACAATGACTGGTGTCAATAAAACACTCCTTCAAGATTCATAAAGTATTTGCCACCAAGGTGACTGTTCTTAAAATCTAAAACCCATCTTTATTGACTGGATTATCTATTTGTTTAGAATAAATAGAAGCTATTCATTATTACATACAATTAAATAGAAAGAGCAAAGATGTAACTGTATTTACACAGAAAAATAATCTTTATTCCACCAACTCACCATCTGTGTGACTGTAGAACGGTCTCTTACTGCCCAAGCTGAGTCTGTTGGTTCATTATTGTTTTCCTGCGTGTTAGCACTATGTCTGTCACATTAGGGGCTCAAGAAATATTGCTGACTGGCACATAGATGTTGAGGATTAAGGAAGAAAATGTATGATAAATGTCTAGAAAAATGCCTAGTCCAGAGAGGGCAATTATGTCCTAAATGACTTCATAAGATTGATTTAAAGTACAGTTGTTGTTTTTTCAATTGAAAAAACTTTTACTTCTCTGTAGTACTTGACTCCATAGTTTGTTAACTAGCCATCAAAACTCAACACAGGTGTGTTTTCTGGTATACTCTGTTACTAGAGGAGCGAATAAATTTTAGGTACTATTTCTCTTTTGAGTATCGTTATATATAGTCTTTTCTTATTAAGGACACAGCCTAAGACAATGCTCCCCAAAAGCTCCACTTTGGAATACTAGTCATTTGTTCAACAAAAATTTTTCTGAGCTCTTAGGATGTGTTAGGCAGTGTTATAAGTACAGGGCTTCCGGTTGTCAATAAATAGACATTGTCCCTGTCTTGATCTAGTGCTATTGACAGGTAAGCTAAGGAAGAAAATGTGTGTGTCCTTTGGTTGCAAAGCAATAGAAAACTCCATCCAATTTAAGCAAAAGGGAACTTGATAGAAGAATAACAGGAACTCTGAGAATCGATGGGCAGCCTGCCGAGATAAGCAGGCGAGGAAGCTGGCAGGCGTGAGAGCAACTCCAGCAGTGACGGCAGGGGCAGAAATGCCATGATTGGAAGTCTCCCATGCTGGAATGGGGGGACCCCAACTATTGCTCTTTAATACTCCCAATTCAGAATCCAGATTTCAGTTGTCTTAACTTGGAGCACTACCTGGCCTCTTAGCTGGTGCCTGATCAGAACCCCACCAGATTTAAGAAAGAAAAGTGTATCCTGGATGGCTGGAAAGCAACATACTTTGACCATAGGAAAACAATGTGTTTTCACCAAAGGGGTTGGGAAACAATGAAAACTGGCTCCCAGTCACCTTGTTGTATGAAAGACCCTGAGATCTTGCAGTTAAGAAACTTTTTTCACTTTCTGAAACAACTATCCTGGAGTTTGGCTGAATATGAAACACTTTTTTTCAGCTTACCTCCTAAAACAATATGAGAAGCATTTTGGAACATGCTAGTACTTGTAGCATTTTGTTTCCCCATTTGTCATCAGCTCTTTCATGGACCAAGATGTGAAAGCATAGCGTAAATCCAATGTTATCAAAGCTTTAATAAAATTTGCATTTTTAACAGCTTTGTGACAGAGAGAGTTGAAATTGTTTCTAGATACATTGGATTTTTACCTAAAACTACAACATAAAAGAGAGCTGTATCAGCTCCTTCTTCGACCCCAGAATAAACACTTGTCATAGCTGTCTTGTCCCATAGCAGTTGAGGAGGTGCCATTCTTAATGCCAGAGTCATGGTTTTCTATCACAAACCACTAGTGACATTAAGGAGTCACTGAGCAGATTTCTAATTATTAATTAGAGAGAACAGATCATCATTAATTGTGCCAAAACTAAAATTACTTTTGGCTGATAATCTCCAATTTTCAAGTGCAAGATACAAAATAACTCTAGCTAACACCTCAATTTATTCAGTTACTCAAGGTACATCTTGTAGCTAATTCAATCTATTCATCAGGAGCCACTGCCACTCAAAACTAGCTCTGCCATGAGAAAATCTTTTCCTGTTTACATTTTTGATGTTTATATTTTCTGTCACACTCTATGGCATAGAACTCTGTTGTTATTTGTGTTGTTTTCAGTCTTTTTCAGTCTAATCAACTAAACACATAATAGATACTTAGTAAATATTTACTGTACTGAATAGAAAATAGTCCCCACCCTCAAGACTGAATATTTTACTTGCACTACTAAAAAGGTACAAACAAAATACAGAAGGGATTCTTAGTCATGAGGATAAGACAAATTTTAAAATAAATTCTATTTTTTCATGTAAGTTCTATTTATATTTCATATAAATTCTATTTTTTGCTTATCAGATAAGCAAAGATATAAAAGGATAATAACACCCAGTGTTAGAGAGAATATGAGTAAATAACTTATGAGATCAAGTGGATACAAACATTTTAGATGACAACTTGTCAAAATTTACTTTTGTTTTTGTTTAAATGCACATGCGTTTTGTTACAGCAATTCTCTGTCTAAGAATGTATCCTAGGGTTACCTCAAACAAACATGCAAAAGAGTGATATCCAAAAGAAAGAGAGGGAGAGAGTAATGGGAGGAAGGATGGGGAGGGGGAGACAAGTAGAGAGCTAGAGGGCATCGTTTGCGAACCAGTCAAATTATTAGGATACTAAGTGGACATTGAAAAATTAAATAGATCTTTACACAATAATGGCAAAGATATGCCACTAAGTGAAAAAAGGCAAGTTGAAGATCAATATGTATAATATGATATAGTTTGAATAAAAGTAGAGGAAAAGAGGGTGGGAAAGAGGGAGGTGTATGTGTAACAGTGTGTTTTTCCATTTTATTGGCTCAGAAGGAAAGGGGTGAATCTCAAGCTGGCTTCATTCAGTCCCACATACACACAGATGCTGGTACCTTCCCTGTCACACCATGACCATGGACCCCTCTGATCCAGCGGGTTGGCACATGTCGTAAGCCATCAATAGGGTCAGGATAGGCCACTCTTAGGACACAGATGAGATTCTCTCTTTTCTGGACGTTGGACGGTGGTGTGACACGAATGGAAAGGAAAACTAGCACACTCTAGCACAGGTGACAGTTGCAGTGGGCTCAGTTGAATGACGTCTGGGTGACAGGCAGTGCTCACAGTGGTGAAGGATGGTGCCTCTGGATGCCAGCTCTGCTCCTAAGGATTCTTCTTGACCAGTCCCCTTGTCAAGTCTTCACTGTGTTCTCATCATCCCAACTCAGGGAAGCCTAGCCAATCGCCCCAGCTAGGAAGCTTCACTCCTCATGTTCTTCCCCTAAACTTGCTGGGTACACAAGACCCTGCTTTTCCTCTGAGGCCTAGCCCATTGAAACTCATAAACTTAAGAAGCAAATCTGGTTGGTTTGTCTCCCAAGCAGTCGTCTCCAACATTATCCCTCCTCTAAGGTAAGCTTTATAAAATGCCTACCTGGTCGAATGGTGGTGAATAGACACAACTACTAAGAAACACCAGAAAGTAAAAGTGTGTCAATTCTATCTGAACATATCCTAGATAAAAAATGTTTATTCTCTTTGGGAAAGGGAGTGATATGAATCTTTCATCATTCACTTTATACCTTTACTGTTGGTAATTTTTTTATGAGGAACATGAATAAAATTTATAGTATTAAAATGCACTTGTAAATAAAAAGTATCACTTTTTAGAATTGACCTATAAAATGGGTATTATAATACTTTTAACTGCATTACTGAAAAATAGTAGGACCCATAGTCTGAAAAAATTTGAACATTTTGGGAGTCCTGAAATTAATCAGGTCACATTGGCAACTATACAACTGTAACTGTACCTGCATGTAAGCGTGGTGTGGGTGGGAAAAAATCAAACAAAAGAAAACACAAGTAGATGGGTCCCATGCTTCCAACACTTGGTCAACATAGATCTGAGATTTCTATCTTTCAGCTCTGATTCCATACTCTTTCCTGATCCCCTCCCTGTCTCTTTAGCCATAGTGACTGACTAGTTACAATATTGTGGTCAGAGTCTTCTTTATCAGTCACAGTTCTTTGGCTTCTGTTTTAAGCAGCAGAAATGGATTCTGGGTCACTTCAGCAAAAATTTAACTTATTGGAAGGATACTGGTGGTTCAGAGACTCAAAAGACTGCGAGGGAAAACCTGAATAGCCAAGCTTTGAGAAGGACTGGGAACCCAAATAATAACACTCCATCCAAGATTCAAATTTCCTGGAGTGTCTAACTGGCCCAGTGTAGGTCCTGAGCTTATGACTATGCTGGGGAGAGGAGGGGGAACAACAGGACCAAATGGGATGGAGTGAGAAAGGAGTATTTCCCAAAAGGAGCAGTGATATTCTCTTACCTCATTAAGGGGCAAGAGATGTGGTATAGGCCAAAACAATAGCTGTTCATTACCTCCATCTTTTGAAGGGAGATTTAACTGAAGAATTTTATTACTATTTCCATTTATTATCTCCCCTCCTGCCCTATTTACTGCTTCAAAACATATTTCTGGTGGGATCAAAATTATTTTATAACAAATAATGAAAGTTCTTTGCAACGATAAAAATTCTCTTAAAAAGCAATGAGTTACCCACTTAAATATAAAGATGACATCTCAGGGACCTCATTTAGAAAATTCTCTCTTTTACGCTTAGGCCACCTATCACAGAATTCAAATGGAACACTTGATGATACATCAGAATCTTAGTTACTAATCTTAGAACTCTGTGTGGGATCAATTTTCATAGAAAGTTCATCACTATTTTACAACAGCATAATGTAGATTAATATACCTAACGCTTCTAAAATTCTAATTCCACAGCAGTAATGTATGAATTTAACTATGCCATTAAGAAAAGAAAATGTTCACTTCATTCATTAAAATCATTTTTTCATTCAAACTTAACTAATGTTACCCAAGTCACATCAGTCTAAAGGTAAAATAGGTCATAATAACTGTCAAAAACAACAAAAATATTTCTTCACCTTTACCCACTTCAAGTTGTCTCAAAGGTGTTTTACCAAGGAGCTTTGTTGACTCACCCAGCACATCCTTGGAATACAGGAGATGGTCCTTGGGTTGAAGACACAGTAATTACTGCTTCCATTGGTGCCTTGGACATCAGCTCTTTTCCTTGTTACTTATCTTAAAAAAAAAAAAAAAAAAAAAATAGCTCCTTTCTTCCAGACTGATGGTTCTAAGGCAAAGCAGTCTTGCCCCGCAGGGGACACAATGTCTAGAGATCTTATTGTATTTCATGACTGAGATGATGATGCTACTGGCATCTAGAGGGTAGAGCCAGGGATGCAAACAGAACATTTTGTAATATACAGGACAGCCCGCCACACAACAAGGAATATCTGGTCCCAAATGTCAATAGTGGCATGTTTTGGGTGGCATGTTTTGGTCTCTTTTATAAGTAAACTTGGAATCATATATACACAGTACTTTTAAGATTACAGAGCATTATTAATGCTTAGTTTTTACTACTCACAATTCTATGAGTATTATCCTTCCCATTTTATTTCTTCATGAATGAATCAGAAATTCACCTAATTCACCACAAAATTAATTGCAGAATTAGGGTGTGGAACCCAGGTCTCCAGCTCCCAGGCTCAGTGCCTTTCCCTCTTCTAGGTGGAGGAAAGAATCACAAAGAAGATAAGCTAGGCTACTCTTTCCACTGAGCTCCCAGGGTACCTGGCATGTATCCTTGTCATCCATTGTCATATTTTACTGAACTTTTGTGTATAATGTCCTCCATTAGTTTGTGAGGTCTTCAATAGAACAGCCATTGTTTCACTCCTTTGGTCTTACTTTTTTGTACTTTTTACCGGGCCGAGCACTGGTATTAGAAAAGTACTTTGTAAATTTGTTAGCTGATGGATGGATAGATGGATGGATAGATGAATGGATGGATATGAGTTAAGAGGCAGTGAAATGCAAAACAGCTTTAGGCACCACTGTGATGGAATCGTACACTTCAGTCGAGTAATATTGAGATTTACCTTCAGAATTACCTTTAGTTGGCAAAATTGTGAATGCCAGCCCAAGGTGTTTGTACTTATTCAGGAGGCATAGGTGACCTTCATTCATAATGGTTTGGAGGAAGAGTTATTGTAATTGTCTAGGATTTAGGTGCTAGGAACATGGCAGACGGTGGGGGCTGAGGCAGTGGAAAGGAGAGGGACAGTGCTGGGACTATGACCAGTTCAATCTCCTTTTCCGTCAGCAGGGGTGTGATGCAGGGTGACCGGGCTGGGGACCTGCTAAGTAGGCAGTGGTGCAGGGAGTTAGTGAAAGCAGTCTGTGTGGGAAAGCCACATTTTAAATGGCAGCAAAACCAAGTACAGCCAGGTACAAAACCAAAGGGCCGGAGGTAGAATCACAGTTAAGGTTTCAGAGCCAAGGATTTGGAGCCCACTGGATAGGGAGCCAAAGGGGAGCAGGTCCTTAGCAAGTACAGAGGGACCTTGGTAGTGCTTAATAGTGACACCCCTTTGTATTAGTTTCTTATTGCTGCATAAAAAATTATCACAAATATAGAAGCTTAAAGCAGCACACATTTATTATATTATAGCCCTGTAGGTTGGAAGTCCAGCATGGGTCTCACTGGCTGAATCTAAAGATGCCAGCAGAGCTGAGTTCCCTTCCAGAGGCACTAGAAGAGAATCTGTCTCCTTGCCTCTCTGCCGGCTTCTAAACGCAGCCCACATTTTTTGCTCACAGGCCCTTCCACTATCTTCAAGTTTAGGAACATTAGTTCACATCTTTTTCATCTCTCTGGCTCATGCTCTCTGTCTCTCTCTTCTACTTTTAAAAACCCTTGTGATTACATTGAGTGCCCTCCCAGCCCCCCAACCCCCACCCCAGAAGCCCTGATAATGCAGAATATTCTCCTTATTTTAAGTCAGCTGATTGGCACCCTTAATTCCATCTGCACCCTTAACTCCTCTTTGCCACTTAAGGTAACCGATATTGCAGGGATTAGGACATGGATACCTTTAGGGGCCATTATGCGGCCTCCCACACCCTCCCCCAGGGGGCAGGGTTGGGCCTGGCCTGCGTAACAGCCCTAATGCTGAAGTGCACAGGCGCCAAGGGAAAGCCTAGAGATCACCCGAGCCAGGCCACTCACAGAATCACCGCTTTCTCTCAGAACGTTTTTCCAGTCATGAACAGTTAACTCTTATGTCCTTAAGGCGAACAATTATTCATGAATATAAAGTTCACATAAGTGCCCGTACACACCCATCCAGAATGTGCTGTACTGGAACCAGCTTGTACCACCTGCAAAAAGTTACTGCTACATTTTCAGGAAGTTTGCAACATCAGGTTTACATCAGCCATTGTAGAACTATTTACACCATGGGAGTGAGCAAACGCTAAAAATTAGAGTCCCCCCCCTCTTACCGGCTCCCCCCACACCGGGGAGATCTAGGTGTTATACCTTTGCTATACCACTGAGTTTGTGTAAATTTAAAAGTGAGCGTTAGCAACAGTCAGACTGGGACCCACATTACATTTCAAAGACAGTGACTAAGCTACTGCAATTAGTCTGAGTCTCCCAGACTGACTGCAATAGCTTAGTCAAGACAAATGCCAAGACCAAATGGATCCCAATTTAGTCTAATTAGCCTCTGCTGTACAGTTAGGATATTCAGGATTCAGTTTATTAGTTGCTGGGGTATTGCCAAGGCTAATAGGAATTATGATGTATCTAAATGGGGCAGGCATGTCAGAAAGACCACACTTCATTAACAATACTTCCTAATCTTAGCAAGATAATAGATAGCCACAAATTCACACTTGATGAGGGCTCAAGCTCTTCAGAGCTGGTCCGGGAAGTGGAGAATTGGCAGAAGCAGGTAGCAATAACACACTGACATCATGTTACAGCCATATTCTTTCGGTCAACAGACAATTTTGAGTTTTTGCTAAGAATACAGGATACCACAGTAGAAATGACAGTGTGGTTTCTTGTGTGTGCGTGCGTGTGCATGTGTGCACACACACGGGCGCACGTGTGTGTGTGTGTGTGTGTGCAGGTGGTGGAGAAAAGAAAAAAACAGACAAATGAATAGGCAATTACAATGCAGGGTGACTGGCTCCTGCTTTGGGAGAGAGCTAAAAATGGGGTGGGAAAAGAGGTTCATTTTTTTTTCTACCATAGATAAGGGGCAGAATCAGGCCCACTTTTGCCATAAGAAAGGAAATAGGACCTGATTTGAACAAATAAATCATTTAGTTAGACATGCACAAAAACTTCTTAACTATAATAATGTATGATGGGTTGAATCGTGCCCCCCACAAAAAAAATTCATATGTTGAATTCCTAGCTCCCAGTACCTCAGAATGTGACCTTATTTGGAAATAAGGCTGTTGCAGATGTAATTAATTAATCCAACATGACTGCTATTCTTATCAGAAGGGGGAATTTGGACATAGACCTGCACATGGGAGAAAGGCATATGAAGATGAAGGCAGAGATGGGGTGCTTCTAAGAGCCAAGGATACCGGAAATTGCCAGCAAACCACCAGAAACTATGCGAGAGGCCTAGTTTCTCCCAACCTCAGAAGGAAACAACCCTGCCAGCACTTTGACCTCAGACTTCCAGCCTCCAGAACTGTGAGACAGTAAATTTCTGTTCTTTAAGCCAGTTTGTGGCACTTCATTATAGCAGCCCTAGCAAACTAATTCAGAGTGTCAAAGCACTATCTATACAGTTTAAAGAATATATTTAAAATATAGTTGTGTTTTATTTTCTATTTATAGAATTAACTATATTCACTTTACAATACATACATAGAATTAATCAAATATAACATATAAATAACTGTAATTTTAGTAAATAGTATTTTAAGTAAAATAAGCAATTATTTATACAGGACAGCGCCTGCTTGAGAATCAAAGTTTGAGTCTCTTCTAGCTCTGTGTCTCCAATTTTATCAAAAACTGTGTGCCAAATCTAACTGCTGCGTGGTAATCCAGATTAAAATCATATGCCCATTAATATTAAGGATTTACCTAAAAGGCTTAAGGGATTACATGTGGAAATGCAGCAAAGATTGAGGAATAAATCAGTAACTTCCATTAGATTGATTTTTTAAATAAACAAAAATTACAAACTTGCATTCTGTCGTCAACAACAACATCTATTAAGCATGAACTGTTTGCAAATCACCATATGAAATACTGTAGGTATATGGAGGCAAGTGACCGCAGGACTGCCCCAGGGGTCTTACCACAGAGTTGGGGAAGCCAGGACAAAAGTCAAAACACTGAACAACACGAGTCAGCACAGTCACACCGAATGCTGTAGGTGCTGCTGCTTAAATACAGTGCCGTTCACATTTCCTCTCATAAACCAAGGAGCCAGTCTCCACGCTACTGTATAAATGCAGTCTTGTATATTATCCTTCAAGTAACTTTTCGGACTTAGACATGGAAAGAGGACAATTTTGTTTACTTTTTGCACTGTCTTCTATTGGAATGTTTCTTTTTCTTTCCCCCTGGGACCCCAGTTATTATAAACAGGGAGGTCCCAGGTTTGGGACTCCTCAGATGCCACTCCCTGGTTCCGAAGGAGGGAGACTCTATAGAAGGGATGTGTTGTGGATAGTGGAGAGGTGGGCTGTGGATACAGGAACCTGGTAAAGCTCCTCACTCATAAAGTGAGGGGCTGCTGTCGCTGGGTCTAGGGAAAGTGCCATCTCATAGTAGAGATGCAGTAAATGGTAACCTGGGTCCCCTCCAAAACTGGCTACAGGCGCCTTGTCTCTGACCCCCTCCCTCCCCCCAGTACATACCTCCAGTCCTGCTCCTGCAGATTGCCCTTCACCTGTCACATGCATGGAAAAGGGCAAAGGGCAAAGTCCTCTAAATCTTTCTATTCTCATCCATGTTCTTCATTATAAGATCCCAGCAGGACAACACTGTTGCCATTCTATTTCTAACTTTTAATGTGTCCAAAGCATAATCCCAGTCCTGCATAGAAAAGACACAGAACTTTCAATGTCTTCTGAATGTGCAGATGTCCTGGCAATATCTCTATTTTCTTTTTCTGGTTAACTCTCAAAAGCTGGACTGAAAGTGATTCCATGCAGTAAGAAAGAACACTGGATGGGGAATCAGATACTTGGATTCTAGTCCTGAACATGCCTCTAACCATCAGTAGGATTTCAAATAAGTCACCATCTCTCCTGATTTGGTTTCTTCTCAGCTTGTTCATTATGGAGCTAAGAGATGGGACTGCCTTAGCTAGAGTGACCCAGAACAGGGTAAGCAGTGGAGCAATAGGTTTGTTCTTTTTAAACTGAGAGATAAGCTGGTTTGCAAAGCATAGGCCAGAACCAGAATCAACACAAGGGTGTTTAATATTTCTATAAAGCACTATTACCATCTATCAATTTTTATACATATTTGTGTATTTGATTATTACCTTTACCAACCGGAATGTAAGCTCCATGAGGGCAGGGATGTTTATCTTTTTTTTATTTATCAGTACTAGATCTCTATTGGCTAATATAATGCCTGGCACATAGAAGACCCTCAATACATATTTATTAAATGAATTAATGAGTTCAAATACATAAGGCAGGGCTCTCCTTCCCTCTTTGAAGCTGTGAATTCTAAAGGCATATGACAAGGCTCAACCTCAAGTAGGCAGAATTCATTCCACCCAGACATTTGAGAATATACATCAGGCCCCCTTGCCCAGGATATATCCCATTAGTTTGTCTTACACACTGAAATTCCATTATGAGAAATGTATCCCTTGATTCAAAGTCTCCTGTTCATTGGGGATAGAGTTTTCACCACTAGCAGCTAAGGGTGAATAATCACATGATTACCTCCAGGACTGCCTCTGAGGACCAAGGCTCTGGGAAGATTTTAGCACCTGGAGAGCATGTAACACTTCTAGGTGGCGTGCCTGGCCAAGGTGTCAGTGACAGACCACACAGGGCGCTCAAACTTGAAGGTTGTACAGGCTGAGGCAGGGGAAGGAGTGGCCAGGACAGTCTGAGAGGGAAAGTGAAGCTTTGGGAGATTAGCCTGATCCTCATGATTTTCTTTCATCCTAGCTCTATAAAGGCTACTGTTTAGCAAAAGAATCTATAAGGTCAATTTGTAAGCATCAAGAAACTTCACAAGGTTAATGAGTAAAAATGCTTGGGAACTTTATAGCCAGGATATTAAAGACACTGTCCAGTCTCAAGCTGTTCCTAGAAGCTGGGAGAAGTGGAAAGAAGTTTGAACATAAACTCTGGGTCATAAACACTAGGCTGTTGTGGATGCCCTGTTTATTAATGTGCAATTATTATCTTTCCTTATTTGTGTGTCTTTTGTGAAAACTATATATCTCTCATCCTTGCTTTTCACAAGCAAGGCTTGAGGCTGCCTAGAAAGCATTAGAATAGTGGGGTGACAATTTTTTTCTTTAAAGTAGGAGTCAAAAGACATAGGATCTAGTGCAGCTGTACCTCAACTTGGTCACTGTCTTGGGCAGGACAGTGACTACCTCCTGGACTAGTTTCCTATGGTTGTTGTACCAAATTACAACAAACTTGGTGGCTTAAAACTACACAGATCTATTGTCTTACAGATCTGGAGGCCAGAAGTCTGAAATCAGGTTAACTGGGCCAAAATTAAGGTGTCTTCAGGGCCATGTTCCATCTGGAGTCTCTAGAGGAGAATCTGGTTTTTTTTTACTTTTCCCGCATTCCTTCACTGATGGCCTCTTCCTCATCTTTAAAGCCAGTAAGGTAGAATCTTGCTTTAGTGATCACATCACCTTTTTCTGTGTCAAACCTTCCTCTGCCTCCCTCATAAGGAAACTTGTGGCTGCAATCAGGGGCCACCAGGATAATCTTCTCGTCTCAAGAGCCTTAACTTATTCACACCTGCAAAGTCTCTTTTGCCATATAAGATACTTCCACAGACCTGGATGTGTTTGGAGCCATTACTCAGCCTACTACTTCTCTAGATCTAAGTTGTCTTATGTGTTAAATTTGGGGATTTTGCTGCATGATCTACTATTCATGAGTACACAAATCATCTTTCTGTTCTATCAATTCTGAGTTGGAAGATGAAAACTTAGTCACTTGCATGCAAAGTAGAGCTATTAGTTGTACATCTTGGGCACTAACCAAAACCCTTGATTTGGGGGGTAGAGGTGGGGGCTGGCAAAGGAGCAGGAATGGGATGTTATCATTCACATGAATCATATTTCACTTGTCATCTGGCTCAACCAACCAGTTAAAAACAAAAATGAACTTATAGCAGGAATTGATACAGAAATGAGCTGGGTGAGCTCAGTTTTGGCATCTGGAGATTACAGGGTCACTCTTCTGATGAACAGAAAACTCTCCAGCCTTTCAGAGGGAAAGCCGGTGAAAGGGGAGCCTGTGGGCAATGAAGTGTGCAGAGAGGACGAGACACCACTTCAAGAGCTCCTTGTGCATGAAGTGTTTAACTGCCATATTATGACTTCATCACTGAAGTTCACTGAAAACAAATAACGACAAATTACCAAATATAAACCTAGCCAAAATCTGTGACTTTTCTTATTCATGGCTATTTAAAAAAGACTACCATTATTTTATGGTTATATTTTAAAAATCAGTCTTGTCTTTACTACGATCCCTTAGAACAGTAAGATGTATGGGATTTACTGGGAGGTGGGAAAATGGGAAGGTAATTAGATTGGCCATGAATTGATAATTCCTGATACCAGGTGAAGGGAACTAGGTGATTCATTATACTAAACTCTGAACATTTAAATGTGTTTGAAATTTTCATAATCAAAAGTTATTTTAAAAAGGCCATCACTAGTTTTCTAGTAAAGCTGCAATACTAAAACACACACACGCACACACCACAAAACCGCAAAACCACATTCTCTTTTACTTGCATAAACATTTACAATTTGTTACAGAAAACATAGTCAAACTCCTTATCAAAATAAAGCTAGCTAGGTACATGAATTATTTATTTTTTGACAAAAATAGAAACCTCATATACAGGTTTACTAATTCACACTGTTGAGATCTGCCGACAGAACTGATATTTTTAGCTTTCTCTGGAAGTATGAGTGCTACCGAGCCTGCGGCCATGGGTTAGGAACAGGCAAGGCCACAGGATCACACTGAGACAGCTGTGAAATAATCACACTGAAAAAGCTCCAAAATAGATGAACTACACTGAGTCACATGAGAATATTAAAATAGACGACTACACGTCATGCTTCAGCCTCTGAATCCCAAATCCCACTGTCTGGGTTGTTATTTATTCATCCTGCTTAAGTGGAAGCTATATGTAAATAGTGTCCCTCCAGAGATCTCTTACTCAATAGATATCCCTAAGAAAATTGGACAGAAAAACTTACTTCCCAGATGGACAATAGTAACAGCTTCTTACCTGGCCTCTCTTTCTCTTCCAAACCATCCTTTATGTGGATGTCAATCATTTTCTAAAACAAGCCTATGATTCTCTTTCATTGAAGACACCTTCACACCTAGAGAATAAAGACCAAATTCTGTCTCTACATTTCATCATTTGAAGACCTCCTCCAGCTGACCTACAATGACTTCAACAAAGCTTCACCTCATTCTCCCTGCCTTTTCCTTCCTAACCATCTCTCTCCCTCCCCTCCTGTCCCCTCCTCTCCCCCTTCTCTTCTCCCTCCCTCCTCAAGAATTTCTGATAGCACGTTTTTTTTATCCTTTTAACTGGTTGTAAATCCTACTGCTTCCCTCATTTATTCATTTTCAGTTAAATAAAATCACTGGCATGTTTTTATATTTACGAGTCATGATTTTCTCCTTTTAGTGGCAAAATCTTTGTGTAACTTCATTTATGCTGGCCCCTACCATCTTGTGTTTTTTGTCCCTGGGATGTTCTTTCTGTTAATAGTGCCATGTGATAACACTGCATTACAGTATTGTCCCTCCTGGTCCCCAGGATTTGACCTTGCCTTTGTTCCTAGTGCTTCATACAGTGCTTTGGCATGTGGTCATGCACTTGATATTTTTGGTGAGATGCAAAGGGAGGAGCAGCCCTTGGGCTCTCCTTGGTTTGTGGGTACCGGATCAGGGGCACACCTTCCTCGGGCTTTATGATTGCCTGGATCCCCTGCCACCCACTTCATCCCCAACCTCACTCTCAGACTACCTGCTCTATTCATTTTCTACTGCTGCATAACTAGTCACCGAAAACTTAGAGGCTTCAAAAAATATCCATTTATTATTTCATATTTCTGTATGTCAGAAATCCAGGCAGGCGTGTCTGGGTCCTCTGCTTAGGGCCACAGGGGCCACAGAACTCTGTCTACCACACCTGCCTCCCTGACTTGGCTAAGAGTTGTCACATCCAACAGAAATGACACTCAGCAGGGGCTATGTGCACTAAAGTATAGGGGGAGGAGTGCAATTCCTAGAGCTAAAGGGAGGAGCTAGCAAAAGGAGAGACTATTGGGATAAAAGGGTAGAGTTGTGACTGCAGGGGCAGAGACTGACAATAATAAACTGTTCCCAAAAGTCCATGGGCAAGGGTATTTCACATACTTCCTAGAGTATCCACCACTTTAAAAACAATACCAGGCTGCTAAATGAATCTTCTGAAATATCTATACTATAAATAAAATACTAAAGAGTACTATAACAATGTATTAATGAATAACACATTGGGAAAATATTAATTTCTAAACTATATAGTGTTAACCAAACCTAGTTGTTACTATTAAAATATTTCACATTATATTAATATGTTGTTATGTATAAGAAAATAGCTAACAGTTTTGTATTTTACTATATGCCAAGTCCTATGCCTTTACATGGATTATGTCTCACAGCAACCCCGCCAGGTAGATAGATTGTTATTTCCCTTTTACAGATTAGGAAACGAAGTACCAGAAAATTTAAGGGGCTTGCCCCGTAATCATGCAGTCAGAAAGCTAGAACTAGATTCAGTGCAGGTCTGTCTGGTGCCCAGCCGGTTTGTACTCACTGTGCGATATCATGGCTGTTAAGAAAAGAATGAGGGGGACACAATTCACAATCAGGGAGAAAGGGCCAGACCTGGAGATGGACAGACAGAGGGAATGAACAGTCATGGACATTATCCCCAGAGTTATGAACTGGGCTCACCGGCTGAAGTCTACTGCTCTAGTTACAATTTGCTTTTCACAGCTTTTCTGGAGTCCTTCTGGAATTCTGTTTCCTATTCCCTGTTTTCATAATTTTTCAAATTAAAATTAGTTCTTGAGTATGTGCTCTTTCTTTATGACTTTTCACATTGTTTTTCTTGCAAAATTGTCAGGAATGCCTTCCACAGCTAGGGCCAAGATAAAGAATTATTGTCCTGATTAAATTACCATGGACAGAACAAAATGACCTCACTGGAATCAAATCAAAGCCGTGACAAAACGTTCCTCACTTCCACATAAAGCAAGACTGTGGGATGTGGAAGGGCAGATGCATTGTGAAAGCTGTGTGATGCAGGGAAAGTGGGGAGAGGAAAGGAGACAAGGAACCAAGTGGCAGAGGGGGTGGCAAGCAAGGGACATGGCAGACAGAGAAGTAAATGTCATTGGAAATCTGGCTCTCTGTTGAGGTGGGGTCCAGTTAGCTCCCTATGGCACAGACTGATTTTAAATGTCACTTTATACATAATTAAATCTGTCTCGTCACTATTATGTTTACTGGCTTATTTACCTGTTCTTTTGTCAATATTACACAGTAAGATTTTATATTGTGTTCTGATCTTATGTCCTCGATTATTGCTGTTTTTAAAAAATTGCTTATTTTTTCACATTTGCTCTCCCAGATGAAATTTAGTGCCAGTTTTCATGTTTTGCTTCACAATTTCAATCTTAAGCATATCAAATTCGTGGAAGAATTGACATTTTAAAACTTTTTGGACCTTCATCAAGAAACCTGGTATATCTGCCCTGCTGGATGTGGCTCAGATGAGCATCGACCCGGGATCCAGGAGATCGGGGTTTGATTCCTGGCCAGGGCACATGCCCGGGTTGTGGGCTCGATTCCCCAGCAGGGGGCGAGCAGGAGGCAGCCGATCAGTGATTCTCGCATCACTGATGTTTCTCTCTCTCTCTTCCTCTCCCTTCCTCTCTCTGAAACCAATAAAGATATATATTAAAAAGAAAAGAAAAGAAAAGAAAAGAAACCTGGTGTATCTAGCCATGTACTCCTTTTCGTATTTTCCTAAGTTTTGTGGTTTACTTAATTTGTGTTTTGCACAGCTTTGGAAGCTTATTCCAGGAGGCATAATCATTTTTGTGGTCATCATCAATGGGAATTTTTGGCCATATGTTTTCTAACTCATGTGTAGGACAGCTAGCTCATTGAATTCTTTTATAAGCTCTAATAGTTCTTTCAATGATTCTCTTGAGTTTTCTAGGAAGACAGGCATAATGACTTTGCAAAAGAGCACGTCATTCTTATTCCCTTTCTTTGTTCTTTGTTAGCGTGACTAGGGCCAACAGTAGAGAACACTGACTTGCCAGGGGTTGCTTCTAACAGATCACCATTTAATAGGATACTTTCTGGAATTTTTTATGTGTACTCTTTATTAAGTAAATAAAGTTTCATTCTATTCTTAGCTGGTTAAACTTATTATTAGTAATGGGTGCTGAATTTAAGCAAATATATTTAGTGAATAAATGGAAATGATTGTACAGCTTTGACTGCGTTGTGTTAATTTCTGGAGCTCAGGGGCCTCTTCCAGGCTCATGTGGTTCTTAGCAAAATTCAGTCTCTTGTGGTTGTAAGACTGAGATACCTGTTTCTTCCTGGCTCTTGAGATGGGGCGATTATTCTGGATTTATCCTTGTTAGGTCCATGTAATCACAAGAGTATTATAAGTGAAAGAGGGAGACAGAAGAGTCATAGAGAAGAAGCTATGACAATAAAATTATGCAATGACTGGCTGTCAAGAAATGTTGGAAGTCTCCAGAAGCCAAAAAACAAAACAAAACAAAAGCAAAAAAACCAAGAAACTTTCTTCTTGAGGAGAACTCCCAGGAGAACGACAACTCTGCTCACATTTTAATTTTAGCTTCCTAAGACCCATTTTGGGCTTTTGACCTTCAGAAACATAAAATAATGATGTTTTACTGTTGTAAGGTACTATTTTGTGGTAGTTTGTTAGCAATGGTAGGAAACTCACGCAATGACAACAGTCATGAGTGCAGTAGCCACAGAGCAGGCATCGGGTGTAACTGGTTGATAATTCTAATCTGTGATGCCCAGCGTTTCTCAGTATGAGTGCTCTATCTGCTCAAAACCCAGTTTGTTTTTGTTTGGGGTTTTGTTTTTTCCCCTTCAAATATTCAAGGCTTAATAACCTACAACACTGCATCCCTATACATCACTATGGAACTGCAGCTTGGGAACTTTGTAAATGACCTCGGTTGGACTCATTAATTCCCTGGTGCCTGAGTTAGAGTCCAGGCCCTGGGGAGGTTCTCTGCCAGGATGAGTCATTCTTCTGCAAATCTGCTGTGCTGCCCACTAGCGGTTTCAGTTCGGTCAGTGAAACCTCTGAAGGTTGTCTTGGACTCCTTGAGTCACCAGTCACCTGGGTTAGTGACTGCAATTCTTTAGAGAATACAGAATGCTGTTGAATTATAGTCAAAGGAGGAGGTGCACAAAAGTAACAGTCTAGGCAGAGAGAGAAAGACTGAGGAGTGGGGAGGGGAGCAAGGAGGGGTCTAGCTAGAGACTATTTCTGCTGCCAATGCCGGCAAAGAGAGGTGGCATTTTGTGCTCCTGAGCTAATGATTGCCACCCAAATTCCAACCTTAGTGAGCCCAGCGATGCAATGCCACCATATGTGCCGAGCACACAAATCAGTAAAAAAAAATCAAATTTAGTGTGCCAATTTTAAAAATTAAATTCTTGAAGAACATGGGTCTTACTTTACTTTCAGCTATTTAGTTATATTACCCCGTTTCTTCACCTATATACCAGGGCTTCAGAATATGTTCTTTGTCAAACTTCTACCTGCTTCTCTGGAAAATAAGAGCACTGCAAATATTGAACATCATATCCTGAACTGGGCACCGTACTAGACACTTTAAAATTTTAAACTGTGTAAAGCCCACCAGGAATTACCATCATCACAATTTTAAGGTGAGGAATGTAGGTTCAACCAGAGTTCATGACTTTCACAAGGACTCACTTTTGACAAGGGTCTGGTGTTCCTGCACAGAGAACCTGTCTAGGATCTGGATTCCAGCTCGGGGGCCTTTTTTGTCTTTGGGTTCATATGAGGTTTACTTGACATTTATTTAGTTCCTATTGTATACCAAGTACTGTTCAATGTGACGGATACAGCAGTAAACAAAAAGAACAAAAATTCCTTTTCTCATAGAATTTATATTCTAGCATGTTAGCAAGACTCTGGGTTTCTTTGTATCCTAAGGTATTCAGCAATACATAGCCATCATAACACTCCACTCAGAGAGGTGCTTAATTCTGAGCAGCATGCTAGTTGGGGACCTAACTTTGATGCTTAACATAAGCCCAGGGGGAGTTCTGAATTCAGACTTCCTGTTAATTTATATATTTTAACAAGAAGAACTGGAATTATGCTTTTGTGGTTCAAGTTTTAATTCCATGATGATTCCTAAGGGGTGTCAGGCAATTGTGCATTTCTGGTGGAATACTTCTGCCTTCTCTTCTGTTCTTTGTAGGCTTGAGCAGCACCAGGCCAAGTCCAGGCAAAGCAGCTGGCACGGACTGGATGTTCCATATATGTTGAATCCAAACTCTACCTAAATGCAGGAATTCCTTGAATTCTTTCATGCGGCAATCCCCACAGCAATCTACACTTCCTGTAACTTATATATAACGTTACTTTTTCATGCTGCCAGAAATGTGAAATTCCCATGAAAATAGTTTCTTACTTTTAATATATTTTAGCAGGCAATGAGTAGAATTGCTACTATAATTTTTGAAGCTCATGGACTTAATGGGGCAGATGAAAATTTCTTGGCAGCTGCGGATATATGAATATCTGAGCTAAAAAGCACTGAGAAGCATGCAAGTCTCCAAGATGGAAATCTTGGAGTAGCCTGCCACCTTCAGGATAACTTGCCAACTAACTCTTACACCAATCCTGGTAAAAACTCTTCATGGTAATCAATGGTGGAAGCGAGGGTCCTTGTAGTACTTTTGCTATGATTAAATATATTTAATAATTGCATTAGTTTTCTTTAAATAAAACTGCCCTTTATTTACTTTGATTCCTTTAAAAAATTATTACTTCAATTTGATTATCTTTACATGACCTCTTTTCCTGCTTTTAACTGATCAAAAAAGCAAAAAACCCCTTCATTTTGCTGAGCAGATCTGGGAACACCAAAAACAGATCTTTGCAGCCACAGTCTGAAAAATACCGTAGCTCTGAAAATCCTGATACTTCCTGGTAGGCTCTTTAATTACGATTAATGACAATATTTCTGAAAAACCCAAATAAAATCAGCGACAGTAATTCATTCAGAGTGAGGGGAGGGAGAGAAGAGACGGGAACAACACTGTGGTTTTTTCTAATGTCTTATTGACTGTTCCTTTTAAGTTATAAGGAGGTTTCTCTGGCTCCAAAAAAATGAGTAAGGCAAGGAAAATGGGAATGGCGCGGTGACTCAGCCCTTAATAGTATGGACCAATTAGTATCAAAAATAAAGAGAAGAGAAAAGGCTGCGTAAGTGAAATCGATAAAATTAAGTCAAATGAGTTACAGCAGCGGGATGTAAAAAATCAAGAAAAAGAGAGCACTGTGGCTCAGAAAAGCATCAGGCAAGGAGACAGGAAAAAAGGGGGCATTTAAATAAGAGTGACAAAGAGCAAACAGCCATCGCATATGAACACACGTTCACTCCGTTCCTGCCCCCAAAGCGGGAAAAGGCATTTTTCGAACCCCCCTTTATCGGGGTGCAGCTACTTCCATTTTCATTGGCTCCTCTTTCGGTGCATCGACCTGCGAAAGGACTTCAAGGTCAACTTCCCCACGACTTTCGCGACTCGGCCCGCGACTCTGGGGTCACGTGGGGAAGCGCGAGCCAATGCGGGGCCTCACTCCGAGGAACCGAATCCTGAAGCCCGCGCGGCCGGGGAGCGCGTGGAAGCTCCCGCGCGTCCCCCGGCGCCGGGAGACCCGCAGGCGGCGGGAGCGGGCAGCGGGCTCCGCCCCTCCTCCCGCCCAGCCCCGAGGTCGCCCCGCCCGTCGCCTCGCTCCGAGCGGCGGCGCGGCGTGCGCCCTCCCGGACGCTAGGGGGCAAACCTCTGGCCTTCCGCGCCCGCTTTCCGGCGCCCGCCCGGGTCGACCCCGCCCGCGCGCATGCCCGGTGCGTCCCCGAGGTCGCCCTCGCCGGCGTTTCCCCACGTGCGGCGTGAAGCCGAGGGCCCCGGCATGTGAGGGGATGGGGGCCGCGGTGGCTCGCGCGATCCGGAACTTCAACCTGGAGAACCGGGCGGCCCGGGAGATCAGCAAGAGGAAGCCGTCGCCCGCGCCCAGGCACCCCTCCACCCGGAGCCTGCTGCGGGAGCAGATAGGCAGTGAGTGGCGCGGGGCGCGGGCGGCGGCTCGCGGGCTCCCGGGGCGGCCGCGGGTGGACGCCGGTCCCGGGGCGGGGTGGCCGGAGTCGGCGCGGGGGCTGCGGGCGGCCGAGCGCGGGCGGCGGGGCCGCGGGGCGGGTGACATTGAGCCGGGCCCCGAGGCCGCTGTGGAGGCGGCGGCTGCGCTTGCTTCGCAGTCCCCGAGGTGGCGACCAGCGAGCGCCCCGCCGGCGCGGCCCGCCCGGCCTTTCGTCTCACCGCGGTCGCTGGGTGCCGGGTGTCAGAGTCGGAAGGAGTCCCGGGCGGCGGACGTCTCCTCGAGGTGTCTGCGCCGAACCATGGGCGCGGAGCCTGACCTAGCCAGCATGTCGGTTTAAAATATTTTTCATGCTGTCCAAGGGATGTTTCTTAACACACAGAAAAGGGAGTGTGGCGTGTTAAGTGTTTAGGATCTCAGAGGGAGCTCTTCTTTGGTTTTAATATTGTGACATTATTTTTCTTTCCTTAGGCCATCCAGATATTAAGGGAGAAATTGCCAGAAAAGATGACAAACTGCTGTCATTACTGAAAGATGTGTATGTTGATTCCAGAGATCCTGTGTCTTCTGTGCAGGTAATGTGTCTTTTAATTAAGTAAATAACCGTTCTGGACTCCAGGAAAATGATCAGAAAAGTGTGGCAAATAGTAAAAGAGAGCGAGGTGCTCTGCAGGTGTGACGTGTCAGCCTGGTCCTGGCCAGAATACAGTGCACTGGCGAAGTCTAGCCCAGCGGTCTAAGCGAGACCCGCAGGCCTATTGGATATGTACTGAAATTCTAAGTGACTTGTGAAAGTATTGATTGAATGCAGCTGTGTGAATTATATTATTTCAGAATTTGTAATATTTGGTAAGGTACTTGTAGTGGTTGTCATTTGAATGACCGAAGGAGAGAGCTTTAATACTATTTTCTTACCCTTCAGTGTATTGGGATACATTCTAATCTCAGGGATTCCTTTAGTGTTGTATTGGCGGTATTTGTTTATTGCTTGTTTTTTAAGAATGTATTCAGATAGGATATGTAAAAGAATACATTAAGAATGAAAACCTACATGTAAATCCATATATAAATGCCAGGCATAAGTGCTTTGTATATAGTGATGAGCAAAGTAGAACTCGTCCTTGTTCTCACAGTGCTTATGGTATTGTGAGGGACACAGGCATTAAACAGATGAGCAACCACAGTACATAATTACTGATATGTCTGTGAAGGAGAAATATAGACACTGTGAGTATATCAGGAGGACCTGTTTAAGATTGGAGGATCAAGGAAGGTTTCTGAGGAAGTGACATTTAGGCTGGGGCCTGAAGGACGAGTGGGAGTTAACCAGATGAGTTTGTGGGGGCAGGAAGGTTCTAAGTAAGGGGAAGAGTGGTAAAAGGAGGGGCAAGTGCCAGTGCAACTTCCAGAATTTTTCCTTTCTAAAATTCTCTTGTTTTGTCTCTCTCTGGGTAGGTAATAGACTGGCACAGATTCAGTTATTAGTATAGCTTCCAATAGAGAAGAGAAATAAAACTCATATGTAAAATAACGTTTGTAAATTCTTACATGTAATAGCAATTAGTGGGTTCAGTTATCACCAAGTGCTCACATGAAAAAGATGATAGGAGTTGATGTTCTTTGCTGTTTTTAGGCAGGTGCTGAATAATACTTCCACAAGTGTTGTTTCTCTCATGTTGCACTAAATCATGCATTTGAAAATTGACTCTTGGGGAGCAAAAAAATAAAATGCTTTTTACATATACAACATATAGATATAATACTTAAAGAGATATACAGTGGTATTAAAATTTAAAGGGGTTATTAGGAAAGTCTAAAAAGGTTCATGGGAGAGTGATAAAAAGAAAAAGGTTGCAGTACCTATTTATGTTCTTTGTCCCTTTTTCTTTTTGGCAGTTGATTTTTGATGTCTCTAGACATCAGTGATACTGTGCCTATTATATATCAAACATTTTTTTAAAAACTTATTTTATTTTTTATTTGATTTTTAGAGAGAGAGGAAAGAAGAGGGAGAGAGAGAAACATTGATGTGAGAGGGAGACATCAATGGGCTGCCTCTTGCACACTCCTTACCAGGTATCGAACCCGCCACCTTTTGGTGTCCTGGACAGTGCTCCAACCAGTTTTGCCATACCAGTCAGAGGCTTAATAAGGACAGTTTTGAGAGTGGGCTGGGAAAGAACAAAATGTGTTTTTTCCAATTAGAGGAGACCAGTTAGGCTTTTGCAATTGTTCCTGATATTGGCTTAGACTAAGGTGATTTAATAGCTGAGAGAGACGTGAATGGCTTCAAGAGGGACTTAGGCAGTATTAACAGGATTTGGTCACTGAATGGATATTATGAGTGAGGGAAAGGGAGGTGTCAAATATAACATGACATAAGAGAAGCTTTGAGTTTTGGAATGGGATATGGGAGGTAGGTGGTGGTAGTGAGTGAGATAGGGAATATGGGGATAAATTGGGTTTTCAGAGGAAAGGAATAAGTTCAGTTTTAGCCATGTTGATTTTGAGTTGCTTGTTGGTTATCTAAGTAGAGATGCCCATTAGGCATTTGGCAATTTGGGTCTGGAAGTAAGGAGAAAAGTCTAGGTTTGAGATCATATTTGAAAATAATTAACATGTAGGCTGTAATGAAACTGCAGGTGGTATGTGGGATTACTTAGGAAGAGTAATAGAGTATAGGGTGAAAAGAGGGCCCGGGCCAGAATTTGGGGTACACTAACACTTAAGGGGCAGCTGAAGGGAAAGAGTCCACAAAGAAAACAAAGAATGAAACACAGGAGAGACAGATGGAAAACCAAGAGAAGGGTGGCATTGAAACCAAGCATCAGATGCTATAGTGAGTTCAAATAAGCCTGAAAAGTGTCTTCTGGATTAGATATCACAAAAATCATTATCTTGTAAAGCTTAGCTATAAAGAAGGAAACTGATCATAAAGGACGTGTTGGTTTTGGGTTTGTGGGTGTTTTTAAAAGGTGATTATAGCATTTTTATATTTTGATCAAACAGCAGCATTAGGCAGGGTGCAGGTGAAAGGAAAAGGAAGAGAGAAAGAATGATTGGCATAACTAGGTAGCAGAATGAAATGCAGGGCACAAATTCAAGGATTAAACTTGGATGGTACAGAGGTGGAAAGATGGGTGTGCATAAAATGTTTCATTTATATTTGTTGGAGTATTAGAAGCATTAGTTTATTTTCTCTTAAGAGGCAAAATCTCTAGCAATATTTAAATTCTTTCACAGTGTTTGGAGGCATTGAATATGAAATGCAAAACTAGGAAATAGACTGGAGATTATCAAGTAAATTTAGGCCAGTGTCAGAGTCCTACCCTTTCAAAGCAGTCTTAATCTAATGCATTTGTTCTTTTAATGTGAAATAAAGTGAGTAGATGGTATACATTAGAGTTTTATAGAATTACCTGAATTTCTTCATGGTGATTGGGCTATAGTGATTAAATGGTGATGTGGTCAAAATGCCATTGAACTGTGGCTCATTATAATGAGAAAACATAGTTTGGAGAAGCATGTGTAGTATTTTTTTGAAGAAGAATAATGGAGATTTGAGGAGCATGACTGTAGATGTCAAGTGTTTTCTCTCATCTTGAAAGCCTTTTTGTTTGTTTTTGTCTTTTGATACTAGGTCAAAGATGCTGGAACATCTCAAGAGCCAAAGGAGTTCAGATTGCCAAAAGGCAATCACTTTGACATGAATATTGAGAACATTCCCAAAGGCAAAATTTCCATTGTAGAGGCATTGACACTTCTCAATAATCATAAACTTTATCCAGATACATGGACTACTGAGAAAATAGCAGAAGAATACCATCTGGAACAGAAAGATGTAAATTCCCTTCTCAAATATTTTGTTACTTTTGAAGTCAAAATATTTCCTCCTTCTGAAGATAAGAAAGCAATACAATCAAAATGAAGGAACTCTTGGAGTTACTTTTCCTATATGTGCTCCCTCCCTCCATGCCATGTTTATTTTCCTATTTTTAGCATATTAAATTATATAAATTACTGAATGTTTAAAGCTCCCTCATTGTGAGAGCATCCTATTTATTGAGTTCTGCTGAATTTTCAGTACTGCTGAGAAAATAAGTTATATTTTCAACTTGAATTTGGTTTAGGCATGTATTCATATGTAATATCAGCATGACTAAATAGCACATGTATAAATTTATTACAAATAAAAGAGTTAATGTGTTATTTTAAGCACATATCAGCTTTTAAATTGGTCATATGGCCTCTTAGGAAATGTCCTGAATCCCTCATTTAACATTTAAAGTTTCACCTTCCAATTCAGCTAGTTTATTCTTCCTATGGAATAGCTAAAGTAAGAATTTTACTGACTCTTAAGACTGACATTTTCTTGTTAGGGAAAGGGAGGCTTGACTGTGAGGTAGAATAACAGTATTTCCCAACCAAAGGCAGTATATCCCAAATAAAGGATACAAAATAATAGAAAATAATTTTTTACTACTATAGGGAATAAGAATTTGTAGGGCCTTTCTTTTGTTACTTTGAAATGAAATTATAAAAAAAGTAGTTTTAAAAATTTTAGCAAATCTCTACTTGGACAAACAGGTAAGTCCAAAAGCTTTCAGAGAGGCAGGCAATGGTGGGAGCTATCTTAAAAATTAACCTTCTCTGGACTTAATGTAGAAATACAAGAAAATTTTAAAAAATGGTTAAATCAAAGAATCATGATAAATGGAATTTAGTGGCCAAATATATTTTCTAATTTAAATGCTGGTTGAAAGAAGAGAAAAAATAGCAAGTAGAAGCATAAAATGTGATCATTGGAAGGGACTTAAGAAATTGTTTCATTTAACAAATGTATGAGTACAATATATACGAATACTAGGGTTTTGAGCAAAATTGTGTAAATTCAACTCTGTCATGTTACTACCTGTGAGATCTTGGCTGGGTTTTATAACCTCTTAGATTGAATTTCCTCCATAAATGAGTATTATGCTGCCTTACTTGACTCTAAGGGTTACTGTAAAGATAAAATAATAAAGAACAATAAATATGACTTTCTTTTGCACTTGAAAATAGAGGCCTAAGGAAGTTTCATGACCTATTTAAGATTATTCTGTAGTTTATGACATAAGTAGGCTTAGAATTTAGGTTGTCACAATCTTAGTCTTGTGTTTTTTCTGCTGTGCCAATAAAAAGCATATCTCAAGAGCAGAAGTTGTGGATTGTAGGAATATTGAGAAAATATTCGTGGTAAGAAAGATTCCAGGTTACCACTGTCTTTGTGATGGAAGATGGACTTTCATTACTGTCCAGGAAGTCCCCTGGAAATGGCATAGAAGACTCAGGCCTTCAACATGACGGGATTAGGCATTTTTACTACTGAGAAGAACAAAATTGACTGAAATGGGAATTTTAAGCTTGTTTTCAAATGCAGTTTAATTATGGGAATATACCTAGTTTATATTTAGTTAAAAACAGTTCTTTTTAAGAAAATGGACTCTGTATAAAATTACATTTTAAAACTGTTAAATCAATCATCAAAACTGCTATCTTTTATCAAATAAAGATCAATACTTGAATCACTAATACTGCTATTTCTGAGCCATTCAAATCTGAGCTATTTCCCTATTCAAATCTGTACGTGGTTGGGCAGCTGTAAATGTGGCTGTTTTATGGTGTCATATGATAAAATAAAGTACTTCCCATATCATTCATTGGCCTATTACTGTTTTTTATTATATCTAGGAGAGTGTTTGGGTAGTTACTGGTGTCACAGAAAGCATGTAGTTAGACTCAGAAAAACCGCTTGTAGATCTCAGCATCACCGCTAGCCGTGTGATCTTGGAAATGTCCTTCACTGTAAAACAGGTAATAATTGCTAACATCTTAAAAGCAATTACTGTAATAGGCACTGATCTAGGTACTTTACATGTATTAGCTTGCTTAAGTACCACAGGTCAGGGTAAGTACTTTTAACCACACTTTTCAGGGAAAATTGAAGCATGGAAATCTAAAGTAACTTCGAAGCTACCAGTAAGTGTTGCAACCTGGATTTAAACCCTAGTACAGCGATTTTCAACCCTTCTCATGGCACACATAAACTACTAAAATTCTGTGGCAAACCAAAAAATACATTTTTTTTCTGATCTGACAAGAAAAATAGGTATAATTTTGATTGATTTACAAAAAAAAGAATAATAGTAATTGCCTACCCTTTTTGCTCCAAAGTGACTTTAAAAAATCAGGTGCCTATACTTTATATAAGAATTTCTGATACTAAGAATTAACCAATCAGATGCAACCTTATTATGCAAGGTGACCAATAAGATGCAGTTCTATTATATGAGCTATATGTTTATGATTCAAGACGGGGCATTCGCACAGAGTGGCTATTGTGTTGGCTGTTGTCACATTTTTATTTGACAATGTAAGGAAAAAGAGATCAGCGCCCCAGACTACATAGCCAGGTATTGCATGTTTTTAAAATTCTTGCAGCATACTGGTTGAAAAATTTCTGCCCTAGTAGGTTATTTTTTGAACCTTGTGCTCCTAACCACTACACTATATTGCCTCTCTGGGATTATAAGGATTAAGTGAGATGGCATGCAATGTGCCTGGTACATATGGAGCCAGAACTACACAATGATCCCTGTGCGAATCACCTGTGGAGCTCTGGAAAAATACATGTTTGAGCCTTGACAGCTATGATAGGCTGGTTTAGTAAGTCTGAGAGATTTTTGTTGCTGGGCTCTGGATCAGGGATGGTTTTAGAATATTTAATTACGATGGCACCAGACTGTCCAAACTGCATGCTAACCATCTATGCAGGTTGCATGTCAGTATTGTCTGAGCCTGAAGTTTACTTACTGCATCATGAAGAGAAGAAGAAAATAATTCCTGGAGATGAAAAGATTTGGGGTTAGCAGGGTCAGGAGAGGAGGAAGGGAGCTTAATCATAAAGTAGGCAGGAGAACAGGGATTCAGGGAGCTGACAAAAGAAAAGCTGGGCGGATTTGGCAAAGTTCCTTCATAAACAGGACCACCATATAATTTATTGCCCAAACTGGGACACAAGAGTCATAAGGGCACCAATTATATTAGGACAACAGGGACAACAGGCACAAACTTGAGTGCCTTGGACAAACTAGGCATCCTAATCACAAAAGTCAATGATGGAGGCCTTGAAGGCCACTCGGGATCTGGATGCAACCCTCTTATCTCCACTTCAACACTGAACACTCAGAAATGATCCCTGTCTGACCCAGAGCGCTTTGCTTGGCTCCAACTAACATTTGTGTATGGACATCCCCTCCTCCATATTTCTCCATTCCCTTAAACACCAAGAAAAGGGTGGTGAGGCCCTGGGCAGTTGGTGGTGTGATGGGAAAGCTTCTGTACTCATACCTGGAGGGTTTGAACTGAAGCGTCTCAAGGCATCCTGAATTGGGGCTATACTTAGAGACAGCTTGTTGTGTACAAGTCGAAAATATATAGGAAATGAGCATGTATAAAGGATTAAAATGATTTGATGCATCTGAAATAGCTATCACTTATTGCTTGATGGCTACTCTTTTCTTATTTGTCCTACAAAGAGCAATCCATTAAATATTTTGAGAGAAATAATGTGTATCCATTTGTTTATTTGGATACTCCATTTCTGCTTTGAGAATAACGGGTTTGAATTACTTGTTAGGAGAAATGATGAAATATCAGATTTCATATAAATCCCTATATAAAAACCAAAGATTTACATTCAGAGCTTTTGGGTCACTAATTCCATGGCCTTTCTTTGTCTGCCATTGTCACTGCTCTAACAATAAGACGATGTCTTGGGAGCACATATGAGTAGACTTGTAGAAGAGAGGCCCACCAGTTAAAAGAACAGGATCCTGAGCAGAGATGAAGTTCTGTAATTTTTAATATACTGATGTTGGTAAGTCTTACAGTAGGTAACACCAAAATTGCTTCCTGTGAGGTAAAAGGCAACAAGTTGGTCATTATAAAGATGAATAATTTTGGGACAAGAATTTAGTCAAGATAGATTAAGTAGTACTTGGGGGTTGAGAAGCAATCCCTGAGATGAAAGGAAATAGATAACAGTACAGTCTTGATGAGCAGGAACATTTCTTGGTTGCATGAGAGACTATAACCCTTGGAAAGGTGGTCTAATTTGAAAGAGGAAAGTCACAACAATGCCACTTGACTGACGATGAACTCCACTTGTGGCTTTGAAGCAAGTAAAATAACAAAAGGATTTATGTGTGGGATTGATTACTGACATTCACATCTGGAAATGAGGGGGCCACTGAGGAAAAGTATAAATATTCCTAAAATAAAAACCTCATGTCTTTTTCTTATTCCAGAAGGGTAATTATTGATAAAATTTAATGTATTATATTTGGTTGTAACAATTCCATTTAGAGATAATGATTTTGAGCAATTTTTCTATTTTAGTGTATTTTGTAGCACCTATATATGGGAAATATCATAGCCAGAATTTTAAAAAATGTCTTCCTGCATTTCAAGGTAAACATAATACAAATTATCCAATAATTTAACAACTATATAATGGAGATTATTACTTTTATTTTAGAATTACCTATAATTTTCCTTCATTTTTCAGTGATGCTTATTGCACAACAGTATGTTTTTGTGTAACATTTAAATTTTATTTTTCTTTTAAGTTTACTTTTTAAAAAATATATGGCATGATTTCACATATGTTTATATGGTTTGGTGAGTATATAAACAGATGCTGCTTTTTAATTACCCAAATAAGAAATTGTACAAATGGGCTCTTATTTATTATTTAGATTACTATTAGTGTAGGGGAACTTTTGCATAGATTATGCAACTCTTTATTAACTCCATGGCACCTTAGGCCATTATCCATTTATTATTCAACAATTTCTATATAAGCCTTCCCGCTCCTACTTCTGGTCCACAACTGATGCTGTTGTTTCAGATAAGGAACTTGGAAATAGAAAACCACTTAAAATTTGCCTTGTAGAAGGAAACATTGAGAGAGAATGAGACTGAGGCAGAGACAGACTGAGACAGAGAAAGAATGGCAGGGAGGAAGGAAGAAAAGAAAGAAATGATTTTTTGCTTTACAAACATCCCAGAAATACCACAACATCACCAAAGCAAATGAACACTTTTTCTCCACTTATGTTGTTCTTTTTCCTTTTGTTGCTGACCCTGGTGAGGAATAGCAAAAGGTAAAAGATTCCACATGGTCCAGATTTAAGAGATTCTAAAGCCTCAGAATGACATCCTTAAAAGGCCTTTAAATATTTAGGTTGCCACATTCTATTTTTTAAGAGACCCACTTTTAGGTAGGTCAAATGCGTGACCCACTTCCTAATGTAGATATAAGATTAATATCATGATTTTGTAAAACTTTCTATACTTACTCAAGTAATTTATTAAGCAAGCAAAAAGAATGCAAACATTTAAACTTTGCTCAATAGTTTTTAAAAGAGAAGTGGCTTTTCAAATGTTTCCTCAAGTTGATAATATTATTTATTTATTTATTTATTTATTTATTTATTTATTTATTCATTCATTCACCACAATTTCTCACTGATCTACTTATAGCTATAATAGTGTTCCAGACACTATTCTAGAAGTTGGGGATACAGCAAGGAAAGTAACAAAGTCTCATCTCATGGAGCTTACAGTTGTACAATGTTAGCTGCTGTTTCAGTTATCTTTTGCTCCATAACAAACCATCTCAAAACCTAGGAACTTAAAACAACAATTAATTATTACTTCTCATGGTTTTGCAGATTGTTGGAGCTCAGCTGGACGGTTTTCCTTTGGGCTCTCTCATATAGTTGCAACTGGAGTTGGTGTCATCTGAAGGCTAAACTGGGCTGCACATCCAAGAAGGCCCACTCCTATGGCAGGCAGCTGATGCTGGCTGTTGGCTGAGAGTTCAGCTAAGACTGGATGAGAGGATTTATAGGCAAGTTTTCTATGTGACATGAGCTTCTCATAGCATGGTGCCTGGCTGCATTCCAAAAGCAAATGTTGCAGGACAAATAAAGTAGAATAGTCAGAAACTGTCAGAGCATTCCATTTGTCAGAGCAGTCACAGAGCTTACCTTGATTCAAGGGTAGGGGACATAGGCCGCACCTCCCTATGGGAAAAGTATCAAATAATTTGTTGTCATCTTCGCTTTTTGCAGTGCACCATTTCAAGAAATGCATGATGTGAATTTGTCTCATTTTCATGATGTTAATTTTTTAATATGTTTTTATTGATTTCAGAGAGAAGAAGGGAGAGGGAGAGAGAAATAGAAACATCAATGATTAGAGTCATTGATCGGCTGTCTCCTGCATGCCCCCTACTGGGGATAGAGCCCAAAACCTGGGCATGTGCCCTGACTGGGAATCAAACCGTGACCTCTTGGTTCATAGGTCAATACTCAACCACTGAGCTGTGCCGGCTGGGTTCATGATGTTAATTTGGTGGCATGGTGAAGGTGGTTTTTGCCATATTTTCTCTGTAAAATTACATTTTTTTCTCTTGTAATTCATATGTTACTGATTAGGAAGGTGCATAAGAGGTACTGGAAGTGTTCTGTCTCGATCTGAGTGGACATTGTATTAGTACACACATACATGCAAATACATCATGTTAATTTCAAAATAAAGCATTTTATACACATTAGTATATTATACCTAATACCTCAATAAAATATATATTTTTAAAATCCAAGTTGCCAATCATGGATGGACCTAAAGAGTATCATGTTAAGTGAAATAAGTCAGAGAGAGACAAATACCATATTATTTCACTTATATGTGGAATCTAACAATATAAATGAACAAACAAAACAGACTCATGGACACAGAGAACAAACTGATGGCTACCAGAGGAAAGGGGCTGGGGGACTGCATGAAAAAGGTGAAGGAATTGAGAAGTACAGATTGGTAGTTACAAAATAGTCGCTGGGATGTAAAGTACAGCATAGGGAATGTAGTCAATAATATTGTAATAAGTATGCATGGTGACAATTAGATACTGCAAATATCAGGGGGAACACTATAAGGTACATGATTATCTAAAAACTATGCTGTACACCTGAAACTAATATCAACTAATATGAATGTAAACTGTAATTGAAAAACAAAATTTTTAATAAAAAAAATAAAAAGTAAAAAAAAAAAGCACATCCAAGTTGCCATCTTCACCCTCATACCTTGCCTTGTACTTTGGGTGGTTGGTTTGACAATAATTCCAGCAGTCTCCCCATTACAAAGACCACAAAACTCAGATACCACTGACTGTTCTTAACTCAGCCCACCCTCAGCTTCTGGCCTCAGTCATAATTCATTTTTCAACTTGCACCCAGACTAATTTTTCTTTAAATAATTGCAAACATAAAATGGTTGCTTCCCTATTTAAATTCATATCATCACTCCTACAATAACATTCAAGTTCCATGCCTGCTTAATCTCTCTAAACTTCTCTCTCATGACTTCTTCAATGTGAGCTCTAGCCTTCCTAACTGAGGTATATATTTACCTATAACCTAAAATGCAAAATTAAAAAGCTGTGGTTTATTGAATAGCAATTTAGTTCAGTACTGTTTACTGAATTTTACTGAGTATTTATTGAGTACAAGTCGCTGAGCTAGATTCAGAGGTAAGTTATGAAAAAGATAACATAATTCTTGCTTCCTGTTGGGATAAAAGAAGTGTACAAATTACCCCCATTGCAGGGTGGAATTTAAGTGCCATAAGAAGTATAAACAATGCAATGGGAACTCAGAGGAGGGAGAGATGAGAGCCCTCCTGAAAAGTGTTTATTTGCCTTAGTTAATGCTGCTGTCCCAAGGAGAATGAAGCTTCCATTTACAGGGGGAAATCATATAAAAGTAATTAGCTTATCAAAGAATTAATGTTCCAGAGAGTCCACTCCCTTCATGTGGTTGGTGCATTTGGTGACTGACACAGAAGGTCTTCTACTCCCTGTGAACACACTTCAACGTTTCTTGAGAGGCTATTGAAAGCCCTCGCCTTCTGTTGGCTTTGATTCTCTCATGCGGGTAGATACCGTTTCCATCTCTATTTTCTCCTTGCAGGGCACTGCTGCGCTGGTGCGCACAGGCTGAGACTCTCACTGGGACACTCACTTCGGGGCTTCGGTGCAGTGTGCTATCCAGAGGGAGCTCTCTTTAATGTTAATGGAGGAGGTGTGACCTCTGACAAAGTCTCAGATCTTCACATTTTATTAGATACCAAATGTCCTTTTCACGCCTAGTATTTCTATTTATATACATTAGTCTCCTCTGATTATATAACTGCTATAGAAGAGCAAACTGAATTAATTTGCTAAGGCTGCCATGACAAGGTAACACAGGCTTGGTGGCTTAAACAACAGAAATTTATTTTCTCATAGTTGTGGAGTCTAGAAGTCTGAGATGGAGGTGTCAACAGGGCTATTTCTCTGAGGCTTCTCTCCTTGGCTGGAAGATAGCTGTCTTCTCCCTGTCTCTTCACAGGGTTTTTCCTCTGTGCCAGTCCATGTCCTAATCACCTTTTCTTATAAGGACACCAGGCATATTGGGTTAGAGCCCACCCTAATCATCTCACTTAACTTTTATCACCTCTATAAAGGCTCTATTTATCTCCAAATGCAGTCACATTCTGAGGTACTGGGGGTTAGGACTTCAACTTATGAATTTTGAGGGAAAACAGTTCAATCCATAATACCAACCTATGTCAAATTTTAGCTGCATATAATTATTTTTTAAGGACATAATTTGATCTTGGTGCTCTTTGCATTGCATAAAGTTCAGGTTGGTTTATGCTGCAATTTAGACTGAACATTTCTATTAATGATAATTGGGACCTCTGCCCATTGAAGCATTCTATAGCATTGGATGGTATCTTAGGATCAGGTCAAGCTCCTTCATTTTGCAGGTTCAGTTATGGTGACTAAAGTCAACTAATTAAAAGCAGAGTCTAGAACTCAAGGTTCTGATTTCTGATTCAACATGCAATGTTACACCTACCTTATAACACCACTTAATTTGCTAAAGATGACCTGGAAATGCAGCAAAATTTTAGTCTCTTTTGTCATCAGAAATAAAATTAATAGTAGTGTAGGTTTAGGTTTAAGGCTTCTAGTTGTACTCTAGTGCTTTGAAAATATTTGCAACCCATATGCAATACTTATGATAATTTTCCCCAAGTGAATTGGAGGTTATAGAGCATATAAGCAAGGCACACCTGCATTCAAATACCAGCTTCCCCCACCTATTGGGAAGTTACTGAAACATTCTCAGCTTCATTCCTCCACCAATGAAGCTCCCCTACTATTTATTTAGCTATGAGAATATACCAAAATAACAAGAAATAACTGTCTGATTTTCACGAACCTCAGAGTAAAACAAAAAACCGTATCATAGCAATGTATCATTTTTATACCTTTCCTAACATAGCTGTGATAATAATTAAAAAATTGGTTTCTGGGCCTAATGAAATTTTTTTTTCTATTTTCTCTTTGGAGTTGTAAATTTAAATCCTGTCATATTTAAAAATTTATTACAATTTTGAATTTTTTTCAGAATTTATAGTACAGTTTATGAGTATAAAATAAAGTAGTTTCACTATCTGAGAGTTCAATAAAAAGGAAAGAGAAGTCTATAAAAAAATCCTAATTTAAGAGGAGTGTCAAACTTGATTGATGAGAGGTAGTATGAGATATAAAATATTGGAGAGAAGATTTATTCTTAATTATTTAACTTGATACATAATGTAATATAGTCAGACTTCATCACTTGGGATTTTATTATTTGACAGTGCTTGATAGAAGACCACTTAAATAAAGGTAATCTCTAAGAAAAGAGTAGCAAACTTTTAGTTTGAGACAAGTAGTGGGAATACATTTAACTTGTTCTGGAGAATAAATTGCTTTCAAACCCCCAAATTACATCAAAGATTTAGTATATTGCCATGTATTTGAGGAGATTTTGCTAATTACAAATGCGTGATTACCTATTCTTTTCCCAACTGAACTTCCGTTTAAAACAATGCGTATGTTTATGCATCTTTGCTTATCCTGTGACTTTGCAAAGGATTAAACTGCCATTAAAAATATTGCCATTAGTGCAGTTTCCACTTTTGTTAGCTTGATTTGGGAGATTTCAAACTCCAACAATGGTAAATTTTTACAAAATAAATAATCTGTGGGAAACCCCAGAGTCAAACCTTTTACTTCTTTGCAGAGTATTATAAATACATAAACCATTGAGTTTATAATGATAATGGTGATAACGATGATTTTGTCAAGGCATATACTTACAGTGTTTATTATTTACTAGGTATATGGCAAGCACTTTACATTCCTTATTTCATTTTATCTTCACAATTACCCTTACTTATATGGAAACTTCTTTTACTATCCCCAACTTACAGGTGAGAAAACTGAACATTTAAGTGCTAACTACTTGTTTGACCTGTCGAGTTGCAAGTCAGTGAGGGAGGGACTATTCCAGGGACACTTTTTCTCTGAAGCCCAGGTCTGACCACAGTGGTTGTGGGCTACTTACCATCGCCCACACTTGTGGTCTACTTGTAAGGCTCAGTGCCTGGCAAGCAAGATTCTCAGGCTAGAAACACATGTGACCATTGCCTGCATCAAAGATTGCCAGAAAAATAAATTTCAAAGGGCAGTGATATGCCACAGTGAATTTTACAGGGGAAGTGGTTACTGGGCTGGACATAAAAGGAGAGATGAGTTCACCATGGAGAAAAGTTTTATATAGAGAGAGGGAACAAGTTTTGTCAAGGCTTAGAGGTGCGAGAGAATGTGGAAATGGTCAGTTTTACTCAGATCTGGGTTAATAGTTTGCCTTGCATTCTTTTATCCCACATCCATCTGCCCCCTACCAAGGATTATGCCTTTGGTTTCTTTGCTTTCACAGGTTTGGGGGACCTAGGCTATCTTGTATTGCTAGAGCCTGTCTTATATCACAGTCTGTCTTGAGACTCTATGCAGTCTTGCTGTTTGCCTCATCTTTGATGAATCAGTGCTGGCTTTGAGGTGCACAGTTATGGTTCTGCATAGTATCCTAGATGATGGGATGCTGATAGAGGCTTTCAGATGCTGATTAATTAGACCTACACACCTCAGGCATTTCAAGGGCCCAGAGGAGAGGCACTAAATGAGACTCCCAAAGACAAGCACCAAAAGCTTTCTCTTTTTTGGACAATATCTTATTATGTCTATTATGGCATGTTAGTTGGTTGTTCTGGTGATAGTAAGGGAGAGACGGCTGAGCACGTAAGGCGTGGTGAAAGGTTTTGCTTTGAGGGAAGGGTTGTAGACTCTAGTATCTTTTGCCAAATTTCACTCATTAAATGGTCTTGGCGATCATGTCACCTACACCTGTGATGCTGGTATTTTTCCATAGATAATAAATAAATCTAAGAATCCTCAAAAAGTAATAAAAGGACTGTGATATTTGTGGGGTTTTTTCTTCCCCATCTTACTAGCTTTGGCCAACACTTAAAGCTCTTGGCTTATATTTTTTGCCATGCCCTGAAAGCAGTGTTGGCACCTTAATCGTCTTCCATTCTTTGTCAACAGCCTTTAAAGCCTTCAAAGTATTTTTCTACTTCTATCACTTATGCATCTGATTTTTAAAATTATAATTAAAACACAATCAAATAAATATTTGACCCTCACCACTCTTCAAGGCTCAGGCATTGACTTTTACTTGAGGCAGAATCAATGAATCCTATTGGTTGAGTCTCATACAGAGACCTAATATTCCAGCAAATATGCCCCTCCTTCCCCGTATCTAACTAGAGGGCTTTCAGGGGCCAGACGTCATAATGGGCATTTCCTGGGCTTCTCTCTTCCCAGCTGATGGGGATAGATGTCTTTTTAAACAGATGCCCTATCAGTCACACCTTGGAGGCTGTATAGTGCCCTCCAACAATTACGGGTATGAAATGCGGAGAATAGTCTCCCTGCACACTGTCTGCGATATTAATTTAGGATTTGGGAGGTGAGGTTTGGCCTAGATTTTGTTCTGGCCTACTTGAAACATCAAAGAATGAGACAAGGCAACAGGACAACCTTTCTGAAGGTGGAGCAGCAAACTGAATTTCTCTTTATCTCTTGAACATGTTCCTTCCCTATTTTCAATTGGGAGAGAAGAAGTCAGGTTGTCTTTTTAAAAAGGGAAACAGGAAAAGTTGGCAAGAATTTGAAGATGGTTTCGATTGTTTTTTTCTCCCTGGATTTTCAAGAATAGTACTTGCACATGTAAAAGAGAAAGAGGAAAATGATAATTTTTGAAGAGGTTGCTGGCAAGCTAGAGACAAGAGTGCAACTATGAAGGTTCTAATCTGCCCTAGGACTCAAACTCCTTTCTTTCCCAGAAGCCTGTTTCTTTTTTTTTTCCTTTACTTTTTTTTTTGTTTGTTTGCAAAATCCCAAGTTTATTTTTTCAGCGTAGTGTACAATTTAACATATCATTTATCTTCATTCATTATGTTGTATACTTAGGACTTCATAAACATCTTGTTCTCAGAAGGATTCCAGAAGAAACCGCAGTCACCCAGCCTGATTCCCCACTTTACCCCAGAGCAACACAATATTATCTAGGTAATTCTATTTTTACCCTATAATGAGGGCACTCAATCTAAAATTGTTACATTTCTGGTTCATGTTAACCTGAATTAGGGCTTCAGATTCTCCTGAAATCAGATGCATACAGCGTCTGTTTCAGGGCAGCCTGTGGCTACTTCTGGTCAGAATTCAATGTTTATTTCTCATTATCATGAAAAAAGCCCTCGGGCTATCCACCCAGATGTAATTTTTCACCAGCTCTGAATAAACATTTCAACCCATAATGAGTCATTGTTGGATTTGATGAAGAACATGGAATTAGAGACAGAGTAATTTACATCTATGCTGGCCACCCATTAAAGTTTTTCAACAAATGCCCGTGAGGCAAAAAGATGGCTGTGGTTTTCACAATGTGCAGAAACAGCTGAAAAAGCTTGTTGTTCCCCTGATGTACTGCTCTGTGAAAGAAACAGGAGAAACGGTTGTCCTTGTTGGTGTGGCTGACTGGTGTGCAGACCTGCTCTGCGGCAAGAAAACCTTCCATGGAGGTAAAGTTGGATCCCCAAGAGCAAGGCCTTAAATTCCCACCACAGGAGCTGCCCCCACAGGATTCGTCACTCTAGGCCTTGCGTTGCTGGAGATGGGAGTTTGGTCTGGAAGGAGGGCGATCTGAGGTAGACGGTTCGGGTGTCACAGCTGCCTGGGTCAGCCTCCTCTCCAACCTGTGCGGCTCCCCAAGGCCCTGGAACTGTTGCCCTCCTGGGTGAGTCAGAATATTTGGGGCAGAGAGTCCTTGGAGGCCACCAGCAGATTCAGGACTTTCACAGGTGTTTTAAGGAATTCCCTGTATCCAACCTATACTGCCCCGAAAATTGCTTGGGGATAGCCTGCCTGAGACTCCCGGAATTCCCTTTTACCCTCTTACACCACCGGATGCATTTTTCTCAAATACGGTAGTAAAGTGAACATTCAACATATTAGCCCAAAAGAGTCAACTTGTACATCTTTAGCTTTTGAGCTTTCTATGCTTTCAAAGCTCTGGCCTCCGTGCCATAAAATGTTCTTCTTAGTATGAAATTGTACATTTGACTTATAGTAGAATTTTCGGAAAGATCAAGGAGACTCAGAATGATCAATAATGGCCTAGATAAGTGAACTGCCTCAACGAGGGGGAAAAGGAAAGCTTGAGAACCCAGTTAGTAAACATGGGCTGCAGAGTGCAAAAGCTCCTGAGCATTCAGCATTCCTCCATGGAGCAAGGCACCAAGCACCGTCTGAGTTGCCAGTCTCCCTGCAGCCTCCCTGTGCTCTCAGAGAAGTGACAATTGTGCTTAATTTTGTATTCACTGGTTGAATTTCTTTAAACCACTCTAAATATCAGAGAAGCATTCTTACTATAAACAGAAATGTTGTTCTGAACTGATTATTTAAATGAGTTTGTCACTTTCATATACTGGAAATCTTTTAGAGGATTTTGTGTCCAAAAGAACTTTAGAAAATACTAGCAAAGATCTTTTATTAAAGTGAGACAAGTGGTAAAGAAATGAATCTTTCTAAAATTACAGATTATGAATCACCGGAAAAACTGATGGCTTATGCATATCAAATCTGTGCTTGAAAACATCATGTTGCCAGAAGGCTGTGCCTGGGATGTAGAGTAGAAAAAAAGATGCAAAACGTCACTGGCGAATGTGTAAAAATGATCAGCCAGATGATTTTTTTAAAAAATGAACAGAAAAGCAAACTTGCTAACTGTAACCTTTTTGCTTCCCTAGTAGACAACATTACCCACCTTAAATGCTAATAAAAGCTCCTTGTGTGGTGGTTCCTAGCAAAAGAAAAATCAGATTACAGTATTTTAAGATACCGACATTTATATAAGAGGTTGTTTTTGCTTATGATGGCATTTTCTTGCTTTTAAATAATGACGTTGGGCTCTTGAAAATGATTGATTCTTGTATCTGAAGCCATGATGATTATAAAATCTGAGATAATGAGAGGAGGGAAAATATCTATCCTCAAAGGCCCCATGGGTGAGACCAACAGATCAACCGTTGCAAGTTTTTGCTTTATTTATTTATTTATTTATTTATTTATTTATTTATTTATTTAACGTTTTATAAAGGAAGAGAATTCCCTCCAACATCCCACTTAATGCATCTTCTTTGGGAAATTATGTGCTTGCCCCTGTAGGGAAGAAGGATTTTATGAAGTTTATATATGTGTGTGTGTGTGTGTGTGTGTGTGTGTGTGTGTGTATATATATATATAATGTATGTATGCATGTGTATGTATATGAGCTTTAGATGTTGGTCTTTCCTTCTTTGAAAGTAGAGTGGTCTTTTATATTTCTGCATTTCCTCTCATATGGAATGACTAAAATGAACAATAAATGGTTTTTGAATGAATGAAGGAAGGAACACATTCAGACTAGAGCAGATTTCCATGTAGACAGACACCAGCACGTATCATATTTAGATCTGATGTAACACATTTTTAAAAAAAAATCAACTCAAATTTCTCCTTTTAAAAAAAGTTTCAAAGGAAATGTAAGCTAAGAATTGTTGTTCTCTCACGTGTCTTCATAGTACCACATCCACTTAGTGGATGTTGCCCTTTCTGGAGTAATGATTGTGGAGGGCTTTATAAGCCATGCTGAAGAGCTCACACTTGATGCCTTAGCCCTGGGGAGCCACTGCAGGATTCAGAACATCAAAGGAGCATACTGAGAACAGTTGTGCACAGAACAGTTGGGTCTGGGGAGCAGGTATACTAGATAGGATTCTATTGTAACTTGTTCAGGTTTTGCAGGAAAGCGAACTGGTCTTATATGGTATCAGTAGAAATGGAATAGAGATGGATATAAGAGGTGTTTTGAAACATTATAAACTCTTTGAAAGCCGGGATTTTGTTTCACTTATCTTTGTTCCTGATTCATCACCCCAGTGTAAGGGACACTAGGATCCAATAGACATGTTAGAGTAGACTGAACCATGTGACAGGATATAACAAACAAAATACAAAGTGAAAAAGCCTGCAATGCCTATGGTGGGGTGTTTGGGAAGGATATTCAATTATATTTCTTAAAATGATCCTAATATATCAGTAAATAAGAAAGTGGTGATATTTCTGAGAGAGGCTTCCCTGGGGTAAGGGCCATAATCAAACACCAGTTCCATACTTGCTTATGGTGCCCTTGAGCTTTCCCCAGAAAGAATTCATTGATTGCTCCTCTAAGATCCATGGACACTCTGTTCACTAAGAATATTGTTGCTTTTATCACATTGTATTACTATTAGTTCCCTCCTATTATAACTTCTTAAAGGTAGAGCCCTAATCGTATTCATTTTTTTTTTTAAAAATTGAGGTATAATTGTCATATGCTAAGGTGCACACACCTGTAAATGTACAGCTCAGATACTTTCTACATATGTATACAGTCATGTAGCCCCTACCTAGATCAAGATGTAGAATATTTCAATCATCTCAGAAAGTTCCCTTCTGCTCCTTCTCAGTCAATAGTCAATAAATGTCTCTGCTCCTGCCCCAGGTAACCACTATCCTGACTTCTATTGCATAGATTAGTTTTGCCTGTTCTTGAACTTCATATAAATGGAACCATTCAGTGTGTACTCTTTCTCCCCAACAGAATATTTTTGAGATTCATTTGTGTTGTTTCATCAGTTGGTTGTTCCTATTGTTATTTAGTATTCCATTCTATGAATATATTCTTTTCCTGTTGATGAATATTTGAAATGGTTCCCGTTTGATCTATTATGAATAAAGCTGATCTTAATAATCTCCTACTTGTCTTTTTGGGGACACATGCACTTCTTCCTGTTGGGTATGTACCTAGGATGGAATTTCTGGGTCATAGGGTGGGCATACGTTTTGCTTTATTAGAAACTGCCTAATCATTTTCCAAAGTGGTCAAGCATTTTACTTTCCCATCATTAATGAGCCTAGCAGTTGCTTCACATGCTCACCAAGACTTGGTATTGCCAGCCGTCTAATTTTAGCCATGTGGGTGGATATATAATACAGGTTTAATTTATATTTCTCTGATGAGTAATGATGTTGAACACCTAGTCATTTGCATATTGGCCATTTGGAAATCTTTTACAAAGTGTCTCTTCAAGTGTTCTGCACATTTTAAAAATTGTGTTACCTGTCTTTTCTTATTAATCATGTTACATTTTGAATTCCCAATATTCATCATAGTGACTGATAATTAACACATATTTTAAAAGGTTTGTTGAATAAGGCAATAAAGTAAATAAAACTGACTTTATTTGCAAATTTTTCTTGTTACTGGCTGCAGGAAAAGAGTTTTGAAAGCAATTAGCTTCTATGGTGCATTTAACTTTGTTGGTTTTTTAAAATTTCAAGACATAAATTCCAAACACAGCTGGTTTTATTTGTGATAGAAGCACTTGTGATTTTACGTTAAATTTTGGTTCATTCATGCATTTAAAGCACTCATCATCAGTGTCTGGAAGCCCTGAAAGATTTCAGTCTAGAATACAAATTGTAACATTACTTTCTGTTCTTCTTTCATTGTGTTAATAAGATAGATTAGACATGGTCTCCAAAATGCAGGATTTATTCCACTAGTTACATTTTTCACTTAATTTCTAGAATAGAAATGTGCTTTTAAATTTCTTGAATATAAATGAACATGAAAAAAATAAGAAAAAATTAAAGTCCAGGTTTAAGTTTACTTTATATTTTAATAACTATTTTTCTAATTCTAAGTAAAAGCCTCTCAATTTTGAATATTTACAAAATATGGCAATGTAAAGAGAAAGGCAATTTTAATTTGACCAAACTTAGATTCCCACTCTGAATATCTGACCTTTTTTCTGTGTTTTGTACAAATGTGTGTGTGTGTGTGTGTGTGTATACATACACTTAGCTATATGTGTGGTCTATGTGACTATGTGTTTATTTTTGCAGTTCCACTCAGCTTTCTTCTATGATAGACCAGAAGACTATATATTTGTATAAAATGTATATAACAAGAAATTGGTTGTTTTATGTCTCTGGTATCTTTTGTATAGCTTTTTTTGCTTCATGTAGCAAACCTGAAAATAGGTTTTTATTAATTTCCCCCCGCTATCTGTGCTTCTCCAGGATGAGAACTGTGTCCGTCTTTGCCGCCCTCCAGCACCTAACATTATGCCTTGTGCAGGTAGCCGTTGCTCAGCAAGTGCTAGTTTATTAACAGGCCTTTAGGGAGCTGCTGGCTTTAGTAGAGATGTCCCCGTTGTGAAGAGGAGGCCAGGTTCTGAGCGAGAATTGGCTGCTCTATGTGATTCCCAGTAGAAGTGAGAAATTCATGGCTTGCTTCTAATCCTGAGCTTTTATAAAGTCAGGAGTTCAAAAGGGTCCTTCACAATCTTCTCATTCAATTCTATGCATCCAGGCAAATGAATTGCTGAACTCTAGGACAGCTGTGAATTCTCTTGAAGCTTTTTAAAGATGGAGACTTCTGATATATTTTATCAAATGCAGTGCCCTCCAAACATTATACAGGGTAAAGGGATTCCACTTTTCCTTTCTGGGCCCCTGTCCTTTCTATAAGGGTTTCATTTCTTAATAGGAAGAATTAAGCTTCTGAGTTTGATCAGAGGGTATCAATTGTATTTTTTGCAACTGATTTTTGGTTAGTAAGTGGGCAAATATTTTATCAGTACTCAATGTACTGAAATCCTGCTATGAAAGCTGTTTGTAAACCTAGTCCTTACATCTGAAATATCAATATAACTGAGCCTAAGAAAAACCAAAGATTGGATAAGGTTAATGACTTTAAATTCCTTGAGCAGTTCCATATCAAATCACTTAGCGGGGCTAAAATAATTTCAAACAATCTATATTACAGCTTATTTCATATTAAGTATAAGATATTAAAATATAGTTTGTGCTTTTTGTGAGCAAAAGGATAGAATCTTTATGTGGTTTACTCTTTTAAATGCATCCCTTTAAAAGTATAATAAAATAGACACATTCTGCTATTAATTCCCAATGTTTCCCTTCCCATGAGACACCAGGTCTGTTGATCACTGCTCAGGAGACCTTGTTGGCTCCACGTGTCTTTAAAATTGCCAATCAGTAGCCCTGTCCAGATGTACCTTGTTACCAGCCACAAAAAAGTGGTATTATTTAAAAACAAACAACTTGTTTCTCCCATGATTGGGCTTAAAATATGTAAGAAAGGCTATCTGAAACAATGGATGACTTCATTCAAACCCCGAGAACCATCACTGCAAATCTGACTGTATGCTTCAGCACCTCTCCTCTGAGTATGAGCACCCTGGGGACTGGAGACGTTGTTTTGCTTCACTCAACGCAAACTGCTTTGAGACTCTCTGGCATCATTAAGTCAAATTTTAGCTCAGACATTTTGTTCAGAACTAAATTCTAAATGACACTTGTTCAGTTGATTAAGAGGGAAGTGCAATATCTGGGAACTGCCCATAATGTGATACAAAAGCTGAAGGGTTCCACTTGGGCTGATACACACAAATATTTTAGCTCACAATGTTTTATATTCTGCTGTGAAGGTTCTGCTCAGCCTGGTTAATAATGTCTCAGGTCTGGGACATATTTTTTTGAGAAGCATGTGTATTCTTTTCCTCCCACATGTTCCCTCCTACTTCAACTTTCCACCTTCTATCTTTTATCTCCAAAGAAGCATTTGCCTTTCCATGTGTAACCTTTCATGTCTTATGCCTTTAATACTGTGATTTGGGGTATGAACCTATATAAAAGAGTTGCCACCTAAAGAAAATAATACTGAGTTTATTACAGGTATAAGTTTATAAAAGGTATATAAATCTAGATAATCCATTTAAAATAATTGTATACTTAATCCTGTGGAAATAAGACCTACCCACTGCCTTTGAGTATAATAGTAGAAATAATATCAATAATAACAATGTTAACATTTATTGCAATCTTATTTCATGGCAGACAGTGTAAGGTACTTTAAGTCATAACCTTCAAAGATAAATTCAATCCCCATATTTCAAATGAAGACACTGAAGGCCAGAGAAGTTAAGTAACTAGCCTAACATCATATAAGTCAAATGCAACCCAGGTAGGACAGAGATTTGGACTGAACCTGTCTCACTCAAAGATGACATACATGCACAACTCACTTTGATGATCATGCTAAACATCAACAACACATGCTGCAGCAGGCTCGCTAGAGCTGAGTCCAAGAAGAGCTCATTAGGATATTTAGGGTACATTTAAATTCCAGACCTCAAAGCAAATTTCAGGTTCAGAGGTGATTGTGCCAAAGAAACAGAGAGGTTGGGAACATAGTAGTTGAATGTGAAGAAAAATAATCCTTTCTAGGATTTTGCATAGAGCCCCCTGGGCTATTGCCTCCTGCCCCATGTGTCTTCCTCCTCCTCACTTGGCTACAGCTAGGAGGGAGGAGGCTTGCTTTTGATGGGGACTTGGCTTTCCTTTGATTCAGCTGTTTGGAAACCTTGAACTAAATCAGAGGTGCCACTCAAAGCTATCCTCTATCCTATCTAGTTAGGACCATTTAATTTCTTTATGCCCTTTAATAATGGCGAAAAAAAATAATGGTGAAGTAAGTCACCTCTATTTAAGCCCTGTGGAGTTGACGTGAGCAATCCAATATTGTTTGCTTAAAGCTCAGTTCGGGTTGAAGAAGCAATCCAAACCTACTGCTGCTGCATTTAAGAGTTTGGATTTTGTTTGTTTTTATTTTTATTTTCAAAATCTTAACAAGAAAAAAAAATGGAACAGATTATTTAAGATTCCAAATTTGGACTCTACTTGGTTTTATAAGCCAAATGCTTCTGAATAATGTGAAAATTGAGCAAGAATCTTAAAATATATAATCAATTAGAGTCTGCTAGTGAAGACTCCAGTAACAAGAACAGCAAAAAAGGGCAAGTTTTCTTTCCTGTAAATAAAGGCTGCTCTATGGATGCAAAAGAGAAAAACCCAGGCTTTATCAAGACAGGGGAAGTCAGCAGACACACTGACAATGCTGAGAAGAGAATACCAGAGATTCAGGAGTGCTTGCTGATTCTTGGCTTCTGTCCTGCCCTACAGGTGGTTTCTGTTACTTGCAGCTAAAATTGTCTTCACGAATATTGTAAATAATATGAAAAGCTAGAAAGTCTTAAAAATGTAATTGATGACATACCTTTTGCAGAAAGGAGTGTATTGGAAACACTCAAATGCTGAGATTTGTTTGCCTTTCAGGGTTAACAGTGAATGTCTTCATCGGTGTGGCAGGATGGTAAGAATCTAGGAAAATTCCTGGGCAAATGGAATGGAGAAACTGAGACATGAAAATTAAACAAGGCCAAACAGTTTGGACAACTTGCAGCCAGCTTGTGAACTGCAAGACCTGATTTCCCCCAACCAAGGAGACTTGAGAGCAAATGGTTTATACCTCTTCTCCCTAATCAGAGAATACAAAGCTTTAATAACCCTAGCCTGGGAAAATAGAGAACAAAGACTCAATTAATGCCATTTGTGCCAGCTAAACCCAAGGACAGATGAAGTCTGGGGGACAAATAACAAAAACCCCAAAAGCGTTTGGATGGTATCACTTGAGGTGGAATGTTATGCATAATAGATAGCTACTAGGGCAGGAGGAAGGGGGGGGAAGGGAGAGTATATCTTACCCACTAAGCAAAGAAGTCAGTAGTCTTGGGGCTTGCCAAGATAAAATCACCAGATGTCCTAATAAATTCTGGGAAAAGCCACAGCAATGTAAAAAGAAGGACTTGAAATCTAGTCTATCTGGCAGAGGAACCTTGAAACCTATGGAGGAGGGGGGAGTATAAAACCTTTGAACCCCCACCAGGCAGGGCATTCAAACTAGCTGAGTTGCCCACTTGTGCTCTATACCAAGTTTATTCTTAATAAATTTGCTTGCTTTGCTTCCTTAATAAATGTACTTGCTTTGCTTCCTTAATAAATGTACTTGCTTTGCTTCCTTAATAAATTTGCTTGCTTTGCTTCAACACTGCCTTCTGTCACTCATCTGAATTCTTTCTCCTGAGCATGAAAAACACTGAAGGGGAGAGCCCCCTCTGACTCCAGGGGCTTTCTGGTAACATAGGGATGGAAAAGCAGCTACTACAGGATTTCTCAGATGAGACCTCCATGTCCAGAGAGGAAGGAAAGTAATCTAAAGTAAGAAGTGGTCACAGAGCTACTATAGGGAGGCAAAATCCCATCAAGGTAAGAGAAAGTGAATACTTCTCTTAGCCTGTTGTTGCCTTTGACTCAGGGAGTTGACCCCTTGTGTACAACACAATACTGAGGCATTTCAGGGAGGGCTTGTGGGACAAGACACTGACAGAGAGATGTTATCCCTTCTCTACTCCTGACAGTACTTCCTAATTCCATAAGGTGTTCAAAAGAAACTAGAAGTAGCCCAGCCCAGCGTGGCTCTGTGGTTGAATGTCAACCTAGGATCCAGGCGATTGGGGTTCGATTCTCGGTCAGGGCACATGCCCAGGTTGCAGGCTCAATCAGTGACCCTCTCATCATTGATGTTTCTGTCTCTCTCTTTCCCTCTCCTTTCCTCTATCTGAAATAAATAAAGATATATTAAAAAAAAGAAAAAAAAAGAAACCAGAAGTAGAGAATGGAAGGAGAGAAAACTCAAGAATCTGAATAACTTTAAAAGAAATTATGTAAGATTGACGTGAGTAAAATATCAAAGAATATCCCTTCCTGAAGAAGTTGATTCTACTGGTAAACAGAGAAGGGATATGAAGGTGTGTGTACTTCAGGCACCTGAAAAAGGTTTGAGAAGGCAAAGTGAGTGAGCGAATGAAAATAATGTGGAACTAGTGTAGTGTGATTGTGAGGCATATAAGAATGCATAACCTGAGAAAATAAACATGGAAAGGGCAGGGTGTAAATGTTCAGACTTGTTCAATTTAGACACATCATATTTTGTTTTGTGTTCTCTTTGCTGTCCTAAAAATATAAACTGAAATATTTCCTCACCATCCAGGAGAGTTTGAAGAGTCAACCCTTCCTTCCTTCAAGAAAAGAGAAACTAGTTTCAAGATTTAGGTGCTGGGTATAAGGGGCCTTCTCAGCTCATTGTGAAAGAACAGGGAGAATATAGGGCTTGTGGAAAGAAGCAGAGTGGCTTGGAGAAGCTGAGACAAAGAGGGACGTCCTCAGCCTGCAGTAAGATTCCCCTGGGGGTAGGGAGTAGAAGGGGCTCAGAACATCCACTGAGTTTCTTACCAGTGTTAGCAAATCCAAAAGGCCCTGGGACAAGGAGAGAATTTATTTAGAAAGCAATTTGCAAAATGGGAAACACACCTTCAGCGGAAACCAAAAGTGTGCTCTGACTACACAAAGTGGGGATACCACCTTTTATAGAGAAAGTTCCCACCTGCGTTGCCAGTTAGTATACAAATTTGTACTGTTTCGATTGGCTTGAATCCCAAAGTCCTGATTGGTCAGCATTATGTGTTCCAATTGTTATGGAGCAGTTCTGATTGGTCTGTTTAGATGCAAATGAGGCTATAATTATGCAATTCTGATTGCATAGGATAGGTCTTAGTCCATTGCTTCAAAAGATGAAATCAGGAGCTCCCTTAAAATAGTTGACGCAGAAGGCATAACCCAACAGGGCACAGTGCAGAAGCCGAGAGTACAGTCTGAGGTTCCTCCCAGTACACAGAGTACAAGAGAAGCCCTGTCAGCAGATGGCTGCTTGATTCATTATTTATAAAATGTGGGCCCTCAGTTGACCATGGGAAGTCCATTTCAGCAGATAAATTTCTCAGTTGATCATCGGGAGTCAATCTCAGTAGATAAAAGTTCACATCAAATGAATCTCTCTTCTCGGGGTCCCCATCAGACATATAGTTTTACCCCATATTGGCCTCTGTCCTGACACTAAGAATGCATCTATTGCATCTATTCTTGCCCTGGATTTACAGGATTCTCCAAATATATGGAAATGTTCCCTACCAAAAATTCTGGTTTAAAAAAAGGTAGGTGTTAATATATAGGATGTCCCCCCAAAATGTATACAAACACTTTGAATAATTATAAAGGCAGTATTTATTCAAATACATTTCATTTTCAAAATTGAGCTGTCAACTATTAAAGTGTGTCTACATTTTGGGGGGACACCTTGTATGTGATGAGGGTTTATTTGATAGGGTCAGGGCTTCAGAGCATTTGCTCACAAATTTCAGGTATCTCTCCTTCTAAGTAGATTGGACATAGGAAACAGATACATAAAAGCAACTAGTCTGTTTTTCATAAATGAAGCCTGGAATTTAGACAAAAAGTTTTTGGTAGAGCTAATTCCCAGTTAAAAGGGATATCAAAGCCCCTTATTATCTTTTTTGTGTGTTAATTCTCAGAAAAGAGGCCCAAGGTGTGGAGTAGTAAAGTCTTAAATCTCTGTGATAACTCAGGGGTCTTGCCTTGAGAGAAATTTCTGTGAAGTAGAGCAGCAGAGGGCAGATTTGGATTTGATTTGGGAAAGTGCTACAAAGCGCTGAAAGCTTTGTAAAGGAAACATGAATTTCAAGGTGGAGAGCAGCACTGTTATAGGTATGTGGTTCTGGTTGTAAAATTTGTTGGGCTGAGATGTGGAAGGGGAAGGATGGAAATATACTGAATTTGTCTAAAGAGTTATCTTTTCCTAATGATAAAAGTATTATATGTTCAAGTGAGCAAAATGTGTAAAAATAAAATATAGAGAAGAAAGCAAATCTAGTTTTATCCAGAAATAACTATTGTAAACATTTTGGTGCATTTTTCTACAGTCTTTATATATATTCTAATATATATCCTGGGAATATACTGCAGATACTGCTCGTAGCCTGTTTTATTCACTCTATAGTGAATCACTAGTCATTTTCTATGTCTTTAAAAATTCTTCCTAAACATCTTTTCGAATGACTAAAATGTACAGCATAACCAGAAATGTATAGCATAACTTATTTAATCATCTTGCTTTTTAAGGGAAATTTTTATGGTGAAAATCATTGCAAATAAACCTTTGACATACCTCGATTATTTCATCATAACAGATTTCTAGATGTCACTTTGGTGGGGGGCAAAAATTATGAACTTTCTGTGGCTCTTAATTTATATTATGAAGTTGTTTTATAGAAAGGTTGTACCAGTTTATGCAAGAATGCCCATTTTATCATGCCTTGAAGGTCCTAAATAGCATCTTCTAAAACTCTTTGTAATTTAAAATGCTTAAAAATTGCATTTGTTTGAGTTTGCATTTCTTTGATTATGAGTGTATTAGTTACATACATTTTGTCTTCTGTAAATATGCCTTGGACTTGCTGTCCTATTGAGAGCTTTAGTGTTTTTCTTAACACATATATTGCTATATATATTGAGGATAGAAATCCTTTGTTATATTTGTGATACACATTATGAATTATGTGGTATATATGTGCTTCTATACTAAGACAATTAACTCTTTGTCTTTGCTGAAATGTATTTTTGTCTCATATAGATATCGTCCTCTGAAGTTCTGATCAATTTTTCAAGGACCAAATAAAATCTGATTTCCTCCTAACAGCCTTCCAAGATCCCTGAGGTGAAATTAAGCCTCTCCCCTTAAACACTACCACCATATTTGGTTTCATTACCCTATAGCCCTTGTTTCCATCTGCTTTGGAAGAAAGCGTTCCTCTTTGGATATCCCTTACAGTACTCACACAATCCTTTGCACAAAACAAGCGTGCAATAAATGCTTGTTGTTAAAGGAAATCAAAACAATTATAAGCTTAACTTTCAAAGATAAGAGATCCTTATCATTTCACAATTACATGTGCAGTAGACTTGGCAAAATCAGATACAATCTGGATGAATTAAAAAAAAAAATCACCATGAATTTTTTTCCTTATAACCCAAGCACAGGCTGTAGGGATTAATGATTCTATAGTAGTTGGGTTGAAGTTAGTCACTCATATGAGCTTTTTCTAAACTATAACCTTGAGCCCATATAATTAAATTTCGCTAGGAAAAAATACATCATAAAAACCATTCTAAGTGACACAGTTATAAAAAAGAGAATTAGAAGCTAGACAGGCACACTTAATCACAACTTCTAATGGGATTAGAAATATGAAAACAACCACCAAAATAACAAAACGTCCAAGAATACTGAGTTAAAACTGCCAGGAGTGATTCTGAATGGCATAATTTTGTTTTATTGGTACTCAGGGCCTTTAAGGAAACAGAGAGGGTGATAAACATAACCAATAAATAGGACAGCGGAGGGTGTGGTGGCAGGCCATTCCCCAGGAATACAGATGTAAAAGGCTGACTACTCAATTGTAAAACTAAAGCCCTCCATTTTCTTTGAAAAGTAAGAATTGTCCTTTTTTTTTAAAGGAAAATTCATATGAGTAAAGGTCTGAAAGACGGGCTGCAAGTGGAGCCTGAGTAATGTGAAGGTGTCAGTTCGTAGCAGGATTGCCTGTGCCCAGTCCTTCGGCTGCGCGAGGGGAGCATTCCCCTGGCCTCTGGGTGCCTTCACTCCTCCACGCTGACAGGTTGTATGCCTGAGGCCGCCACCACTACTGTGGGGGAAATGATTTCAGAGTGAGCAGATCCTCTAGAACTTGGAAGCCAAGAAAGAAGGAAACCCTTCACCTGGTAGGATGTGCCATTTTTTTAAGCTTTGAAATTCGAAGAGTACCATCCAGGTATGAAGCAGAAGAGGTCTGGAAGAGGCACGATAAGAGAAACACGTTCTGACACGGAGTCACAGAGATTGAAGGGGAGTTAAGCGCAGCACTCTGCATCTCCAACCCTCCCTCTTCCTGCCTCCACTCCTCTCCTCCAAACCATGTTTCTTTTGTTTAGTTTTGTGTTTGTGACCAGGAATACATCAGCAGGGGACTCAAAGGGAGCTGTGCCCCATTACTTTGGGGAGATCTCAATGTAAACGGAACTTTTTCTCAGTAAATGCTCCCAGGGCTGCCAGTGGTGAAAACTCTAACAGAGATGGTGGTGAAGGGATATTGAGCCCATGTCAGTGCTCACTAAGAGATAATACTGTGATCAAAAGTTAAATGCTGCACTGAAATAACAGTAGAAAATTTGAATTTTAGAATTGGAATGCACTTTAATGATGACTTAGGCAAGGCCTCCCATTTTACAGCTGAGGTGGTCTGACCGAAAGTATATAATGACTTAACAAGGTAACAGCTCGTTGGTGGCAGAGTCCAGATTAGAATAGAGGCCTTCCATTGCCAGTGGCTCCTGGCTCTCCAGGACACCAACTCCCCATCTCCCCAGGATTTCCAAGCATTTCTCTTACAGCTTCACATTTTGTAATACTTTACATAATTAAAGTATTTTATGAAGGTACATATATAAGCAAAATTATTTTTAAAAAGAAAAACTAAACCATACCAAACAAAACCCACGGAAGGACTGGGAAGAAAAGTAATAAGCCCGGGTTCTACATTTCTTCTATCCCATGCATCTTAGACCATCCTTCTGGGATCGTTTTCCTTCTTCCTAAATTACATCTTCTAGTAGCTCTTTTAGTAATAATCTCTGGGTAGAAAACTCTTGGATTTTACTTATTTGCAAATGACTTTATTTCACGTGTTTTCTTAAAAAAATAGTTTTGCTAGGTACTCATTTCTAGGTTGATGATTATTTTCTCTAAATAATGTGGTGATATTATTCCACTGTCTTCAGAATCCATTGCTGCTATCGAGAGGTCTGTTTCATTCTAATTGCTGTTCCTTTGTGAGTGAACAACCTTTCATTCCTTTCTGTTTTTAAGATCTTCTTTTTGTTTTGGGTGTTCTGAAGCTCTCCTATCATGTAGCTAGGTGTGGGTTTCTCTTGTTTATACTGCTAAAGTCCCAGAAACCTGTGTTTTAAAAACCCTCCTGAGAGTCTGTTGCATGCCAAAGTTTGAGAGCCAGTGCTACACAGCTCTGAAAGCACACCCTGTAGGGAGCCTGGCCATCTGAGGTCACCATGCTGGAAAGACTATGTAGAGAAATAGAGAATGATGCCCAAGGAAGTCCAGCTGATTCAGCCCCTTGCTGGTTGACATTAATTTCTGGTGTTTTTAATGTATCTTTGAATAGATATACAACTTTGAGATGTAGTGCTGTTTGTATATGTGTTTTTAATTTACATAAGTAATATTGTCTTGCACTGTTTCTTATGTTTTTCACTTAACAGTATATTTTCACATATTTCTCACTACTGCATGCTATCTCACTGTATGGATCTGCTATATTTAGCATTCATTCCCCAAATGATAAGCACCCAGGCTGCCTGCTACCAATGATCAACATTCTCATACATGCCATGCCCACTTCATGAACCTATACAAATTCCTATGAAGGATATACTGATGGATGAAAACTTAAATTCCCATTTTAATTTAAAAATAATTTTATTAGAAGACAAAGCTTTTTATAAAAAATTCTTAGACTGGTTGGGACACAGTCACTACAAATAGCCCTGATGCTTTCATACACACACACCACATATATAATCCCATATTCTTGGTTTGAGGGTTGAAACAAACAAAAAAGTCACACGAGTGACAGATTGTTATCAGTTATAATATTTTCAACTGAAGTGTATACTATTTGATGCTTTTCTTATAAACTGTGTACACATGAAACCAGGTGAAGAGTGCAGTTCCCTGTAGGAATGTGAATTCCCTAGCTGGTTGGCAATAGCATAGTCTTAGTAAATACATAACCAGTTGTCAGTGAAGGAGCCAGGGGCTAACACTATGTACTTTAATAATATTCATGGAGTAAACGGTTGTCTTAGAAAAGGTCATTCTTCAGAACTAGTATTGGTTTCTGTTATTTTGTGAATTTCATAACAATTCAGAAATAAATGTTGTTGTAATGTCCTTAGAAAGGCAGAATTTCAAAATTTTTAGTCTTATATAAACCCCTTTGTGAATTTTTTGTCATATCCTCAAAATATCTGCACTTTTATTCACTTACTATATTTTAATTGACACATTTTAAAAAAACTTAGCCTCATTATAAGGAATATCCATGAGATTGATCTGCTAGTTATATTTTCTAATTCACAATAAATTAAATAGCCATATTAAAAGTTATTCTCTTCTAATATTTGATTGTGCCAATAGCGATCCAGGTACCAGTGTTGGAGGCACACAGACTAAGACGTGGACCAAAGCAGGCTGAATGGCTACCCTCCATCTCTTTTTACCATCCTTGGCTTATGGATCTTACCACTGCAATGTTCATTGGTGTGTGCATGTGCCAGTGTGTGCCTACTCTGGGGTGTGATGGGTAGGGTTGGGGAAGGGAGAAGGTGAAGATATCATGTCTGCACTAAGGTTTACAAAAAGAATAGAAGCAACCAGCCAGTTATCCTTATAGACTCACCTACAGATCTTACCATGGACACTCTAAGGTGGAGACAGCCAAAGCTAGTCATTGGAGATAGTCACTGGGGCACAGAGATACTTGGAGAGTGGGCACCTGCAATACCGAGAGCAAGGTGTGGGGTGGTTGTGCATTCTTCCCACAGAGAACCTCAGCGGTCCAATCCCATGCCACTGAGGGGTCCCTTAACAAAGGGCTGGAATTAGCGCTTCGTCCTCAGTGTGCAATAAGTTGAAAGATGCCTTGAATATGACTCCTAAATATTGGCTAAAAAATATTATGATAAAATACTTTTGAGCCTAAAGCCTTGTTTATAAAGCTACTCTAGATGCAACCAGGCCCAGATTACAAAAATTTATCACTGTCCTATTAGTTAAACCAAGAGAAAGATTTTAATGAAACATTAGCTAAAACATCAAATAGAAAGTTTTTTTTAACATTGAAAATTATAGTGTTTTATTTCTTTATGAGCATCTTTTCTATGCCTTGGCAAATCGTCACGCTCCTTTCTCAGTTTGGATCCACTTCCGAAGTTTTAACCTTTGTGCTTTCAATGGCAAAAAATCTGAGAGTTCCTTTAGCATGAAGTTTTTCATCTGCATCACTTCCTCTGAAACACATTCTTCCTTTATGACACAACCATTTTCCTCACATATAACTATATGTTGGCCTTCGCTGAGTTCCTCTGGCTGCAAAGCAGAACTACTTCTCGACTGGAGGCAGTGTCAACTTCCCATGGTCACCTCCAGCTTCTATAACCCCATTTACGTTCGTTCCATCTACATCTTGCGCTACTGTGCAAAGCCAGGATTGCCTGTCATTCTTGGAACCTGGGTGCAAATTTTACAGTAGCAGCCTTACTTGAGCTTGTAGTTTCCCCAGATAGTTTAAGGTTAATGAATTCTTGCAGACTTCTGAAACGATGAAACTAGCCTTTACTGACGGTAAAATGTTCTTTTTGTCTCCTTCTAATAACCATTTCCCTCAATGCAGCACTTCTACACTTTGGCCTGACTGTTTAGCGAAACTGATTGGGATTTGTTTTTGATTATACTCCTCAATCTAAAGTAGAAGTAAATGCTCCATCTCAACCATAAGTGGCTTTCTGTTCGGAGCGCAACTTAAACTAAAAGATGTTGAGGCAAATTTACCTTGTTTTACATATTCATCAGGCTTTTAAAATATGGCTTGTGCTATAGCTTCATGTAGTCCTAGGTCTTTGCTGTGCTATCACCATTTTTAAATCTAACCACATCCAATATCACTTCCAGTGTTATCATTTTTTGTTTCTTTACCGCTGTCATCTGTTGATTATACATTTTTGTAAAATGTCACCTAGGTTTATCAATTATATAAATCTTCTGAATTCTTAATCACATAAATCAGACAAATGGTTTCTAAGAAAAACAGGCTTCAATTTTATTCTTCCCCTGTGCATATTTCAAGTCATCTTCCAAGACCTAGGAACCTCTTCCCGACATCTCCAAGAATATAATGCCTTGAGCTAAGTCTTTTTGGCTGGGGAATCTGGGCAAAGTAAACCAAAAGGGGAAAAAGAAGCAGTTTTGCTTGGGAATGTAATCCTTCTTGCGAGCTATTTCCTTCTTAATTCCTGCTGTTTCAGAGAGTCTTGCAAAAAACTGTTGAATTAAAAGTCAAAGTAGTCTCCCATTAGACTCATTCAAGCTACTCTGGGGTCACATACCTACATAGGCCCAACCATATCAACAGCTCCTATACTATCTCTGCATCAGGGAACTACAAAATGCAAAAAAAAGAAAATGGCATGCCTCTCAATAATTAATTTACTTTTGGCCCAATTTGTCCTCAACATTTCTAGGGCAAGCGCATTTACCCCTCTTTCTCCTGTCCCTTCCTCCCATCATATCCTCCACTCCCTTTCAGAGCTTGCAGCCGGAGACCCATCCACATGCCTCTGGATTCTCTTTCTTCCATTTTTTTTTTTTTTTTTTGCAGGATTATAGAATTCTTCAGTATGTACCCCTGAAGACACTGTGATTCATATGAAACTGTCAGACCACTATCACATCGAACAAAATGAACAATAATTCATTTATAGCATCTAATACTTAGTCTGTGTCTGGTATTCCTGATTGTCTCAAGGGTTCTTTTCACAGATGGTTTGTTCAAAACACAACAAAGTCCACACATTGCATTTCATGATCATGATTCTTAAGTCTCTTTTACTTTTTTACAATCTGCATGCTGTTTTTTCGCACCATTGATCCGATGGAGGAACCAGGTCCTTTTCTTACTGAGTGTTCAACGTTGCGGATTTGACGGATTGCTTCCTTGGGGGTGGTGTTTAAAACTTGATCCTCTGTCTCTATACTTCCTCTTAGGTCTAGAGGCTTGACTAGATTCAGATTCAGCTTCTTACGCAAGAAGGCCTCAGACTGGTTCTGAGGAATTCTGACTTTGTCATATCATGATGCATATATATGTCTGGTTGTCGGATGCTCAGGTTTTAGTTTTTTTACCTTTTCTTTCTTATCGTAGTTGCTTTGTCTCTTGGCAAGATTTCAGAATTATGTTACATTTATTATCTTTGCCCAATCAAATTAAAAGCAAAAGTTGAAATTTACATAGACAAAATGACTAGGCAGAATAGCAGTGGTTCTTTCTGAGTTGGACAATTTATGTTTGAAAAAGCTTCTCCTGGCTCACAGACAAAGAGGTCGACTGCATAAGGGGAAATGTATAGGATATGAACACTTAGGGATTATTGAATGCAAAATTACAAAAAGCACATCACTAATTACTATATTTATAAGCTACATTAATAAAAGTCAGGATGAAAACAGCTGAAATTACAGTCATTCATTAATTAGCTGATAGATTTCCAATGTCATTTGCTTTTAGCCCTTTCCCTCCTCCGTAGGGAATTTTAGATGGTATTTTACTGCTTTTTAACACCTCAGGAAACTACTGTATGCTTATAACTGGCCATAAATTGTACATGTGGAGAGACACATAAGAGACTATGACTCAGGGTCCATGCTGTGCTACTGACGGAGATTAACCATGAGCAGTTTGCACCACAGTTGAAGATTTTCAGAGTATAAAGAATAATTCTGGTGACTACCTAGCATGCTAATCATTGTTTGGTAAAGAAACAGAAATATAAATCATGAGGGTCAATGTGCCCACTAAAGAAAGAGACAGTGTGTCACCATCTTCTAGATGTTTGGTGCTAGATGTGTTCTGCTATGGGTCCAGCCCAGGAGTCTGCAGCCATGACCACACCAGGGGAGCTTTTAAAGTCACTGATGTCCACAACTGAGTCTGGGTCTCTGAGGGTGGGACCCAGGTATTGGAATTTTGAAAAAGCTCCTCAGATGATTCTCATATGCAATCAGGACTAAAAATCTCCAATCTGTATCAATTATGGGTCTTACTGTGCAGAAAAGCTCTCCCACATAAAGAAACTGCTGCTTGGAGAGATGCTATTTGCTCGGTCTTGCTACAAAGCAGAATTTCACACCTGGTCTCTATGGCTTCAGAGCTAGGGGCTTTGAACTTTTTTTGAAAATGACCCAAAGTATTACTTTGAACACATAAGATAATGAAACACAAGTTTAACAAATAACACTTAATCTTATTAAGTATGAAGCACTGATATTTTGTTTTACTTAATTAAAAAATAGTAATCAAAGCCCACTAAAATGACTTTATGACTTGCAGTTTGAAACACTTGTCTAAACCATGACAGTATAGACTTAATTTCTGTTCCAGACACATGGCAAAATCTTTTTCATCAGTGCCTCCTCATTTTGTTTGTTTTCTCATAGGGAAAGCTCCCCTCCTCCCTTTTTTCTCTCATTTTTTAAAGGCCATCAAGTTGGTTCCTGGCGGAAAAGCATTTCCCAGACTACACAGCTCATAGTGTCTCTTATTTCAATGCCTACAGTTAACACAGAGAGCTCATCACATTTTAAAAAATACTAAATTGATAGATTGTGATGCTCTGTAATTGTGTGTCCTTGATTAAACTTAACCTTTTTGAGGACAGTGACCATGTTGTATGCTTTTGCTTCTGCACTTTTCAAAATGCCTAGCACATCACAGATGCTAAAAACAGCTTTGTGACCCTAGACAAGTCAATCTCTGAGCTTCTTTTTCTTTAAATTTTTTTTTTTTTAATTTATTGGGGTAACATTGGTTAATAACATTATATGTTTCAAGTGTACAACATTATAACACAACATCTTTATACTCCATTGTGTGCTCACCACTCAAAGTCTAGTCTCCCGTCACCACGTGCTTGACTTCCTTTACCCTTTTCATTCCCCCCCTTACCCCCAACTTTAATTGCTTCATCCCTATAATGAAAGGGGCTATTGCAGGTTAATTCTAAAGTCTCTTCTGAGTTTTTAAGTCCATTTTTCTATGATATACAAGAAATTCTTCCATAAAATATAGGACGAAAACAGAATATATGAAACATTTTTATGGACAACTGTCAGAATAGTCCTTGTGTGGGAAGAAAAAGGCTGATACGGTTTGGCATTTTTAGCATACAAAATTTAAACTCTGTGCTATCTCCAAAAAGATTAAGAACAACTTATTGGAGTTTGAAAATGAAGCTGGGCCCTATGTCACTTGGATACTGAAATGTGATTATTCATAGGCGACATTTCTTTCTCAAGTTGAACACATATGCAACAAGAAATTTCTATGGACTCTTATTAAGTTGAATTGATCACATAATGACACAAAGCATTGGAGGCATGTAGAGGCAGATGTATCATGGTTTAGGGAAAAAAGTTATTGAATACAATTACGTTTTAGATATTGTTTGTTTATAAGTGGTTTGTTAAACATTACTGAGGCCCTTCCCAGTGGCTTCTGAAGCCAAAGGATGTGCTGCTGGTTCAATTACTTGAAATCCCACAACCACCAACATTCTTCTTATTCTGAGGCTACTGGCAGAGGAGCCAGGCAGTTGGTAGTCAGTCCCTTCGGTGGTGTGTATGTACAGGTGGGCATGGGTCATCTATAGCCTTTACCTACTCAACATTCATTTCCTCTTTGTTAACAACACTAATTTTCCCTCCTCTCTCCCACTCAGTCCATCTGGCTTGGAGGGAGCGTGGGCACTAAAGATGTCTTCCCTGACCTTTTTCAGACAATCTGGATGTGTATGTTCCAACCCATGGTTATAATGTGCCCATCTGCAAGATGGGCACAGAATCCAAGTGAGTCCAATGAGACTCAGTCCTTGGCCTGCTCTCTTGCTAATGGGATCAACTGCTAAGGAGACTGGAGGAGGGAGGAGGTGAGCCTGGGCCTGTAGGTCTAGGTCCAGATTACGGAAAATAAAACCAGTGCAATGAAATCACAGCCATGATATGGAGAGAAACTGCATCCTGACTCTCTTCGAGTATCTGGAGAAAGAAAAAAAAGATTTTAAAAACTCTCTCCCTTTTTTCACCCCCCAGCTCTACTCTTGGGATTTATAAGCATATGAGCCAGTACATTCCAATCTCCTGCACTGTAGGTTTTCTTGTTGGTTCTGAGTTGGGTGCCTGTTACATCCAACCATCTTCACTATACCCCTATAAAACCAGGGTATCTTCACTCTTGCTCGCTGCTAACCTCCTCCCTCATCTTAATGTTTGGTTCAGGCAGGACCACGCCTCCTGTTTTTTGAGAGCCCAAGGCTTATTTTCTCTCCATTTTGTAACAGAAATTGCTACAACCTTTCGCATATTTTCTCCCTGCCCTCTTCCTCCACAAGTCCACATGTGCTTATTTCGCAGTTGCAGGTGGCAGGGGAGGACGATTTGACTTCCAGTGTCAGGTGACCCATGCAAGGGTCTTTGTGCAAATTAGAAAATAACCCTTTCTCTGAGCCACACCCCACTCTGCCCCTTTCGAGCCCAGGCTGGATCTTCAACTCAGTTGCCTACCTATAGCCACTCCACCAGAGGACACTGTGCAGGGTACAAATGACACAACACTATGCTGAGGCCCTACAGTACTGAGAAACAAGAGTTGGAGCCAGGAGGTAGAGAAACAAGGGGTGACTGCGGTCTGTTCCTGGGGTGATGCTAGCTGCTGATGCTGTGTCCCTGGGGCCTCGCCCACACTGGGCATACCCCACTGTAGTCTCAGCAGTCATCACAAATGTTGATGATAGCTGGAAAAACAATAACGCTTGTCATTTAAAAGCGGCATGTCCCAGTATCATTTACATCCCAAGGTGGTGTGGTTTCGGGAGGGCCTTCCTGAGTTCAGTTTAGAGATCTTTGCGTCCAAGCTTTGTTGATGAAAGTCAATGGTTCAAGAAATCCAGCTGGAGGCCACCTGGCAATTGGCCGTTGGGAGAAAAGAGGGCGCAGGGTAAAGCAGGGCTTTTGGCCAGGCTCCCATGCCACACATCACATCAGTGACACCTCCATGGGCCAGTCCAGGGGCCCCAGCTGGTCTTGAGTCGTTCAGTCTCCTGCGCTCCTGCGGGAGACCCTCATGGCTGTGGCGGTGTTGGAGACAGAGGAACAATAAGCAGAACAAGGGAAGGAGACGCACTTCTGCTGGCTTTGGGGGCGCGGGCCAGGGCGGCGTCTCTGGGCAGGGGTGCATGCTGGCGGAAGGGGGGCGCGTAGAAGACAAGACCCTAAAGCGGAGAGGGCGGTTAGGAGAAGGGGCGAGGTTTCCAGCTCCGACCTTGGGGAGCGCAGGCCGTGGGCGAGGGTGGCCCTCGCGCCGGGTCAGAGCACTTACCCTACCTTTGCCCAGGCCGAGGGGCCACCAGACCTGGCGGGGAGCTCGGGAGGCGCCCGGGGAAGGGCGGGCGCAGCGGCGCGGGGGCGGCCCCGACGCGGCCTCTGGAAGCCGCGTCCCGCTCCCCACGCTCCGCACTTGCCTCCTCCCACCCCCGCCCACCCCCTCACCTCCTTTTCTAAAACGCGGCTGGCGCCTTTAAGAGCGAGCTCTGGTTACTCCGGGGGCGGGAACCCCGGCGGATCGCGGGGCGGCGGCTCCGGCCGCGGCGCTCCGCACTTTCGGCTCCAGCTCCCGCCACCGCCGCCTGGAGAGCCCCCGCCGCCCCCGCCGCCCCCGCGCAGCCCCCGCCCCCGCCCCCGGCCCGCCTCGAGCGCCGATTTCTGCGGGAGAGAAGTGCTATGTCAGGAAAGTTCCGGGCGGCGCTGGACGGGCCGCGCTCCCCGGGCTCTGCGGGCGCCCGCGCGCAGCCCTTTGTACGAGGTGCGACTCGGGGCCCCGGGACCCCGCGCAGGTAGCGGCGGCGGGAGCCCTGGGATCGACCGGGTCGGGGAGGGTGTGCGGTCGTGCGGGGTGTGCGGCGGCGCTGGAGGCTGCTAAGACCGAAGTTGTGCGGGCGGAGCTCGGGTTTTCGGGGAGATTTTTGCCGCTAGACTTGAGCGCTTTCTGCGGCCAGCGCCGCGCGGCGGGTCGGCGCCGGGACTCGGTTTCCCCGGGCGGCTCCCGGCGGGGCCTCCCGCCGCCCCCTGCGCCCCCCGCGCGCCGGCCGTGGGCCTTCTAGGAAAGCGGGCGGCGGCCGCGGGCTCCCCGCGCCCAGTTCCCCGCAGGCTCGCCGCCCGGGAGACGGAGCGCGGGGCGTGGAGGGGGGGGGGCGCGTGAACTTTTCCGCGGCGTGCATGACTTCGGGGGCGCCGCGCGCCGCCTCTGCGCGAGTGGGAAGGCTCCCCGCGAGCTCAGCGGCCCCGAGAGGCTGCCTCCCGCCCGCGGGCAGCTGCGCGCCGCGTCCTTTCTGCCTCGGTCGGTTTTCGGCGTCGCCCTGATTTTCGTCCTGCCTCCTCCGCCCCTTTTGCTTTTGGGATTTTTTTTTTTTTTTTTTTTAATTAAAGAAAAAAATGTCCTAGAGGCTCAGGGTGCTAAAAAAGAAAAAGAAAGAAAACACCCAACAATATATCTTTATGAAATTTGCCCCCAATTCTCAAAGTGGTCGTTTCGCCCCTGCTTGAACAGGTAGGCTGGGTCTACCCTTGGGAAACACAGGTAGCCCTGGAGAAGGGGTGCAGTTTTGTTCAGTGGGGTAAGGCGAGTTTTTAACCGTATATTTAAAAAACAGCATTTTCTCTTTATTTGTTGATTTTCATTGTTTTAGATGAAAAAGCTCCAGCTAATTTTAGGAGTGCTGTTTCTAAGAATCATAAATAAAGCGATGTTTCTTGAATAATCTGACATTGCTTCTTACAGTTTTGCCCTTGGATGAGGTGTGTAATACGTGTAATTATTTGGTGAAACCTGATATGTAAGTACATTTATTATGCAAATGGATAAGTTTTCTTTTTTCATGTGTCCTATGGGGGACCGAAGCCCATTTTCTCACACCTCTAGGTGTCTGCCACACCTGGCTACTGGTTTCTGCCTTCTCCACTTACTGTGTGTGTCTGATGTTACCTACAAATCAAAGGTGCTGATGAAAAGTCCCTATATTTTGTGACGTGTTGTATAGCCCAAATTTTAGTGACATAATTAATTACATCATCCAGATTATTTTCAAAAATAAAAGTAGAATGTGGGAGCTTTTTAAAGAAAAGAGTATCATGAAGTATTTAATCAAGTATATGCTTTATATATAATTTTGTATGTGAAAAATATACTACCAAAGTAGACAGGGAATTTGTAGGTAGTGTCTTGTTTGCAGTGGGGAAGTTGTGAAAGAAAGTTATTCCAGAATAACCATTGATATTATATCACTTTATTTGTGATATAGATTTTTGTGTCTGAGCATAATTTTGTCTCTGCTGTCAAATATACCAGAACTGAAACTTTATGGAAAGAACTCTCAGTCTCAAGCATTTTCTGAAAATTTGCAGCAAACTGAACATTCTTAGAAAAAAATTGCTTAGAAAAAGCCACATATTTAAAACTCTAACTGCAGTTGCCATTTTACCTTAAGTTTGCTTGTCTCCAGGCAAGTAAGTACTGTATTCAATAAGAATTTGGGTTTCTAAGGTAGATGTGACTTGGTTCCTGTAATAGTATTGATTGAATGCCTTGAGATTTTGTATATGCTTTATTTGATTTGAGATGATTGCTTTGTGAATTATTCTTTCCGAAACTAAATGTATAATATCACAATATACGTTCTAAAATCCACATCTGTCTATATCTATCTATCTAATATATGTAACAGAAATAATACACAATGTTTATTATATATAATATAATTATACAGGGTGGGGCAAAAGTAGGTTTACAGTTGTGAGTATGCAAAACAGAGAGTTTATTCTTGTAATATTATTTATTAATTATTGTATTGTTTTCCATATGAACAACTGTAAACCTCCTTTTGTCCCACCCTGAATATTATATATAACATATATAACAATATGTATAATAATAAAAAATATGCATATATAACGGAAAACTCTTCAGGGACTTGATAATACAGATGCACTGAGAACAGCAGGTCTAAAGATCATAAGCTAAAAATAGTTAGTTAGAGCTTGTCATCTCTTCAGCATTTTCGTCAATATCAGTTAAAAATACTAGGTTTTCCAATATGTTCTTATCATTGCACAAAGCTTGGATCAGGAGCTATGTGCCAATCATTCTAATCACATATTTATTGAAATGGACTGAATTATCCCATCAACGGATGATTGAATCAGGCATTTCTTAATCTTCAGTAGAGGAACCCCTTGGTAAAATTTGGCTTGTCAATGTAGTTTTTTTCTTTTAACGCTTCAAAAAATGACCTTCAGGGCATTCCCCATTGGTCTTGGCTTAGAGAGGAGACCTCAAAGGCATGGAGAGGCAAACCTTGGGAAAGTTTTGGTATTCTGTTTTGTGAAATGATGTCCTAATTGTTTGATTTGAAAGAGGTACCCATTAATGCTTGGAAAGATAATAGTTATATTAAAATTTTAAAAAGTTTGGATGAGCATAGAAGGAGAAATTTAATGTTACATGGAAATACAGGGTCAAGAGAAGAGTTTTTTGCCTGGAGGGTGTTCAGTCCGAAATTTGAAGTTCTGGGAAAAATGAGCATGTTTGTTTGTAGAGCAGTGAGAGCAGAGATGGAAATATTGAAGATAAGGGAGGGATAACACAATTCATATCTCAGATACTTATTGTGGTAATTTTAAATGTTCACCATTTCTTTGCTACTGTCCCATGAAGAGGTGGAGACTAATTCTCTTCCTTTATTCTAGGGGCTGAACTTAGTGATTTACTTCTAAAGAATAGAATCTGGTTGAAGGGATACTATGTAATTTACATGGTAAGTTTTGAAAACAAGAAATAGTTTTCTCCTGGCTCTCTCTTCTGGGATTTAGCTATTGAAATGCAGTTGCCATGCTGTGTGGAAGCCCATCCCACATGGAGAGGACACCTGTAGGTATTCCTATTGAGATCCCAACTAACAGCCAGCGTCCACTGAAAGACATTTGAATGAGTGAGTGTACAGGGTGCCTCAGCTACCTCTTCTGAGTAACAGCCATCTAGTGAGTCTCTTCAACCCTCAGAATTACCTTTTTGTATTCCCTAAATTAGGAGAGGTTTATTAACAATAGATAGATAGGACATTTTTCGAGTACTTTGTGTAAGTACTTACTATGTAAGACACTCTGTTAAAGACAGGGCTTATGAAGATGTCAACATCAGCTCTGTTCTCTCTGTATTGAAAGAAGTTTAAATCTAATAAAAACATTAATTGCATAATCCTATAATATATGTACAATTTCAATAATAAACTGTTTAATGGATGAGAAAAAGAATACCCAGAATACAATGCTCCACTCACAAGCAAAGCTTTGAGATATTTCTTATCGCATTCCACAGCTGAAGCTATTACATTTCAGCATATATATGAAAATGAGAAATGAAATAATTTTTTAGAATGATTTTTGCTTTACTTTCCTAGGTATTTACCAGAATTGTGTTTACTTATTGCATGTAGCAATTTTTTTGAAGCTATGACATGTATATATTTGGAGTGATTTCTTAGTTGTTTAGTTGAAACAGACAGTAACGTGTTTCCCAGAGTTTATGTTGTGTCTCTTGGACTCTCAAAAAACGACATTTGAAATGTTTTACTATGAGCCTGACATCACAGACTCAGAACTGATGGGATGTTAGTCAATTACAGTTTCAAGTTTCCTGGGAATTTGCTGCTTAAGGTCAGATGTGGCCCTAAATTGAACTGGATAATCCGTGAAATAGGTACTTTTGCAACCACAGAACATGGAGAACATTCCAGATAATTTGCAATGTGGGCAGCCCAACGTGGTTTAGTGTTCAGTCGGCTTGAGGCAGTGTGCCATGCTTGTAAAAAATGGTTTCTGAAGCTGACAGACAGCAAGCTGTTTCTGTCTTTGAGTTTGACACATAGGATAAAGTGCCTTTTAGTTTCTGTGCCAGTAAATATGGACAAGATTGGTAAAAAAGTAATTTGTTTCCATTTCTGTCTGTATGCCAGAAGATTCAGAAAACTCAAGCATGAAACTCTAGCTTAAAATACTGGAAAGGTCATTCGTGTTCATTAAAAATGTAGTGAAGAGTCGGCAGGTTGGATTTTATCCTAGTTTTCAGGTGTTGGGCAAGAGTGTATGTACATTCAGAGGTAGGAGGATAATCTAGTGATCACCTATTGAAATTAATAACAACACTGTTATCTTCAGTATTTCCTTCAAGCGATAATACTAAAGAAGTTATACCCTCCCAGGCCCAGTTGAGATTAAAAAATATCCCCAGCCACATCTGTACCAGTCACTTAGCATATGTGTTAATCGATTCTTAGTTTTCCGTTGAAACCATTATGTGTCATTTTGGTTGTAAGCATTACATACTTTTTGAGGTTTTTGACCAAAGCTTCTTAGTTAACTATTTTTCTTTCAATTGGCTTAGCCAAATCTGTATCTCTATGTTTTTATTGATTTTAGAGAGAGAGAGGAAGGAAGAAAGATAGAGAAACATCAATGGGTTGCCTCCCATATGCACCTCAACCAAGGATCGAACCCACAACCTAGTTATGTGCCCCAACTGGGAATCGAACCTGCAACCTTTTGGTATAAGGAGTAGATGTTCCAACTAACTGAGCCACCTGGCCAGGGCAGCATTTTTTTTTTTTAAATGTGGAAACTTCTAAGGATCTGCCTTGGGGAGGTAGTACAAAAAGGACATGATTCTTTATTCTAGTCGTATCTTCCAAAGGGAGATGCTGTCACCTCTTCCTATTTTTTTAAAACAAGCTGGGGACCCAGGAAAGCCTATGGTGTAGTTCTGAGAACTGGAGGGCTGATGGTGTAAGTGCAAGTCCAGGGTAGCTGGGTTTGTTCCAGCTCAAACAGCCAGGCAGAGTGCGAGTTCCCCTGTCGTCCGCCTTTGTGTTTTGTTCAGGCCTCCAATGGATTGGATGATGCCCACCCACATTGGGGAAGGCAGTCTGCTTTACTCAGTCTACCAATTCAAATGCCTGTCTCATCCAGAAGCACCATCACAGTTACACCAGAAATAATACTTAATCCAAGTACCCTGTATTTCAGTCAAGTCAACGTGAAATTAACCGTCACAATGAGCATCTCCCTTAGACTTGTGAATTACATAAGATCAGAGGATGTATCAGTTTTGTTCTTCATTGGATGCCTCGCTTAGTCAGAAGCTGGCTTAGAGTGGGCACTTAATAACTATTAAAGGAAGGAAATAAATAAATTTAAAAGAGTGTATAAGTCAAGTTGAAAAGTATATATCAAAGACTTAGATGACATACATGGATATGGTTGAAGACTGCAGATCACAGCAAGATATGCAAGTGACATTGGCTGGCACATGATGGCTCTGTTGACATTTTCTCTCTCTTTATCTGGTGGCCCTTTTGAATGCTAAAACTGAAGTCTTACATCATAGATTTTTGGACTCCGAGTATTTTAAGTATGACCTTTAGATTTTTCAGAATCTTTCCAAGTTAACCAGAATTATTTTGATCATGGCAGTGAATCAAGGTCAAAGCAGATTTGCCATTATTTTTTAGGATGAGTCAATGCTGCTCTTCAACAATCATATTTTGAAATGGTATAGTAAGAGCAGAAAGATATTTAATTCTTCGCTGCTTCTCTTACATTATTTTTTACCTTTCCACTCATGAGGACATTTGGTACAGTAGTTCTCCCTGTTTGCAGGGGATATGTTCCAAGACCCCTTGTGGATGCCTGAAACCACAGATAGTTTTGAACCCTCTGTGTACTATGTTTTTTCCTAAACATTCATACCTATGATAAAGTTTAATTAATTAGGCACAGTAAGAGATTAACAACTAATAATAACAGAACAATTATAACAATATACTGTAATAAAAGTTATATAAATGTGGTCTCTCTCTCCCTCTCAAAATGTCTGACTGTACTAACTCACCTTTTCACTTAAAGGAAACATTATATGGCTTCTCTTTGGCATTGCCAGCATCACTACTCTTGTGCTTTGTGGCCATTATTACGTAAAATAAGGGTTACTTGGACACAAACACCAAGAGGCGACACAGTTGATTTGATAGCTGACATGGCTACTGAGTGACTAATGGGCAGGTAGCAAATACAGTGAGGATATGCTGGACGAAGGGATGACTCACATCCTGAGCAGGCTGGAGAAGGGAGGGGGAGAGGTTTCATCGCACTACTCGAACAGTGTGCAATTTAAAACTTATGAATTGTTTACTTTTGGAATTTTTCATTTAATAGTTTTGGACCACAGTTGATTACAGGTAACAAACTGCAGAAAGTGAAACCATGGGTAAGAGGAGACTAATGTAGTTCCATATATCTCTTATGTTTATTGGAATTTGCTTTGGTAATGAATTACATTTACGTGTGACAGGATCAAGGATTTTAGCAGGTTTTTTTTCTTTTTTTTTTTTAACTTTTATTGATTTTAGAGTGAGAGAGAGGAAGGGGAGAGAGAAACATCAATTTGTTGTTTCACTTATTCATGCATTCATTGGTTGATTCTTGTATGTGCACTGACTGGGGATTAACCCAGAACCTTGGCTTATGGGGACAATGTTCCAACCAGCTGAGATAACTGGCCAGGGCTTAGCATCTTTCTTTAAAAATATATATATACACACACACACACACACATACATATATATATGTGTGTGTATATATATATATGGTTGACTTGTGTATACAGGTTGTTTGAGGTTTCTGGTAATCTCAATAAGGTGTCCCGATTTCACATTCTATGAAATTTCTGTTATACCGTACGAGAAGATATTCTGGTTAATGTGGGAGGGCTGAGGTAATAAGGTTGCAGGGTAGGGAGTCTTACCAAGACTCGTCTTTTGCCAAGAGATGATGTTTGAACCATCTTAGGCAGTGACGTCGCCCAGATGTGTAGGAGAAAAGAGACCATGGTGTAAGCATATGTATCCCCTATTTGTTTTTAGTAGACAGATAATGTGTCACACGAATCTCCAACAGCTAGCGCAGTCCCTGGCCCATGTTGACATCCTAGCCATTTTTGTTGAATTAACTGGGCTGGAGCTCTCAGGGCAGGCGCAGTCAGCAACAAAAGGTGTTGTTATGAAAAGCAAGTAAGCTATAGTACCATTGTGCCTGGAGGCAGGAATAAACTGGACGTGGCTGTAGTGGACTGTTCCAGGAGATATAGGAAGGATTATAAAGACTTCCAGCGTGGTCAGATCACTGAGAACAAAGCAGCTGCATCTCTTTTGTTCTGAAATAAACTACTGAAAGCAGAAGCTGGAGTGGAGGGCAGAGGAGAAACAGGTATGTCAAAATCACAGGGTGGAATCTTGAAGTGAGAGACAGGTTTAAGTTCAGTTTGGAGTGAGATATGAACAGTCCTTTGCAAGGGTGACGGGGTAGAATCCTCAGTGTCACTGAAGTGCTGGTGTTTGGAGGACGTGGTTTTCTTTTCTGGCTGCATAGAACTGCTGGCTTTCGTTTACTGAGCACTGACTGTGTCAGGACTTTACATTTGCCATCTCATTTAACCTTTACAATAGCTTCATGAACTAAGGCACACTATGATCACGTCCATTTTTCTGATGAGGAACCCAGAGATTAAGTAACCTGCCCAGTGACACACAGCCAGGTGCTCTGACCACTGCTAAGGTGGACACAATGGGCATCTGGAGGAAGAGCATGGAAGGTTTCAGTAGAAAGTGTACTGTGGCCTGGACTGCCTTTTTATTTCCTCCAAAGGACATGCCAGGACCACCTGTGGTAAGGGGCAGTGGAGAAAGAGAGCACCAGCATTTTTAGAAGCAATACCATTATAATGGTAGAAATCTTTAGATTTTATTAGATAAGCTTATTTTAAGGCCTTGGAAGCTTTCATTGTGCTAACTTTATGACTATTAATGAAAAATGAAATTTCTAATCCTCATGGAGATAGGCGTATGGGAACAGATGGGTCACAGAGTTGCTAAAGGGAACAGCTTTAAAAAGTGGAGTGGTGAGCTGTGTTGTACCCAGAAATTTAGATGACTCTGAAGCTGGATTTAAAAATGAAAAAACAAAACAAAACTCTTGCCTAAAAGCAAAAAAATGCAGCTTTTTTCTTTAAAAAAAATTGCATTGATTCCCAGAGGATCTTTGTGGGAACCAGAAAGGTGATCTAGAGATTAATATGAAAAGATAGGTACTGTACTGTTGATTTACAGATTAGTAGGTAAATAATTGGAGGAAATATAGGGTACTTTTAAAAGTAGTGACTAGTTAAATTACCATTTTTAAATTTTGTGCTTTTGGGGATAACAGAATTATACTCTACTCATAGTCTGTTATGCCCTTTGCCAATGAGAGTACATTTCTTGCATAATAATAACTTGCCTAAAGGATAAGGCACATTTGAATAAACCCTCCTGTCATCAGTTTGCAAATTTTTAAGTATTGCATTATGTTCTACCCATGGACAGTAGGCATGAAGAGGAAAGCAGGAAAATGTTTATTTTGCTGCCTTAATGTATTTGCTAAGGAGTAGAGTTTTTTTTTTTTTAAAAAGGAATATGTCTTATAATCATTGAAAAGAAGCATTAATATATATTTAAAATATATGAAAGTGTTCTTCAAGAAGAATTTTTTCTTGAATATAAGAAAACTATTCAATTTATAAGATTTGGAAAATATAGAAAAGAAAAAATTATCAACGCGTATTCTACTGGTCAGAAACATCTTTTAGTATTTTGATGTGCTTCCATCCAGTCCCTTTAAAAAATTTAAAAAAGATAGAGCATACTGTATCTACAGCTTTGTAGTCTGGATCTTCCCTCGACATTCTCATATATTTTCTTGTGACATTACCCTTCAAAAACAACTAATGGCTACACATCATTCTATTATATAAATCACATTAATTTAGTCTGTTTCTGTAATGTGAACCTTTATTCTTTATTTCATATTCTTGCTGTCATGTACATGAAAATTTTAACAGCTTTATTGAGACATATTTAACAGTATAAAACTGAGCAATTTCAAGTGTACAGTTCAGTAATTTTACTAAGTGGTGTAACCATTACCATAGTCAATTTAACATTTCTTTCCTCCATATGATCCCTTAGTGTATTTATAGTTAATCTCCCTTCCATCCCTAGTCCCAGGCAACCACTAATCTACTTTCTGTCTCTATACAATTGTCTTTTCTGAACATTTCATATGAGTGGATTTATATGTGGTTTCTTGTGATGGGTTTCTTTTGCTAGCCATAATTTATCTGGGGTTCGTTCGTTCATGATGTAGCATGTATCTGTACTTTATTTTTATTGCCAAATAGTAGTCCATTGAAGAGAGAGAATACATTTTGTATATCCATTGACCCAGTTGATGGACATTTAGATTCTTTCCAGTTTTATGCTATTAAGAATAATGTTTCTGTGAACATTCATATGCATACATTGTGTAGACATACTTTTTCATTTCTCTTGGGTCATTACCTGTGAGTGGAATTGCTGGGTTTTATGTTTAACTATTTGAGAAACTGCCAAACTGTTTTCCAAAATGGTCCTACCATTTTACATTCCCACCAGCAATACATGAGGGTTTCTATTTCTCTCTGTCCTCACCAAATTTGTTACTGTCCTATTTATTATAGCCATGCTAGTGAGTGTGAAATATTTTATTGTGGTTTTAATATGCATGTTCCTAATGACGGTGATGTTGAGCATCTTTTCATGTGCTTATTAGAAATTTGTATATCTTTGTTGAAGTGACTGTTCCTATCTTTTGTCCATTTTATGATTGGGTTTGAATATTATTAAGTTATGTGTTCTTTGCAAATTCTGGATACAGGTCTTTTATTTGATATGTGTTTTGCAAATACTTTCAGTCTGTTGCATGGCTTTTAATTTTCTTACTTAGGTCATCTGAACCAGAAAAACTTAGAATTTTGATAGGTTCAATTTGTCAGTTGTTTTTTTTTTCCTATGGACTGTTCTTTCAGTTTCATATCTATGAATCCTTTGCCTTACTCAAGATCTGGAAGATTTTATATATAGTATTTTAATTATTTGAACTTTTAAAGGATATTATAAAATATTTCTTAAGGATAGATCCTGAGAAGTAAATTTTCTACAAATTTGTAATATATATAGTTAATTAGGTTTTTTTGAAATATTACATTAAAGAGGAAGATGTACAAATCATAAGGGCAAAGTACAGTGAAGTTTGAAAAAATGAATATGTTGTATATAACTACTACACAGATTGAGAGAATATTACCAGCATGTCAGGAGGCCCTCAACACCCCAGAAGCCCCTTCCTAGTCATTACTCCTGTTCCCCAAAGATAACCAATAATTACTAATATCATGGAATAATTTTGCCTGCTTTTTGAATTTTATATAAATAGAATATTATATACATTTTTGTGCCTATCTTTTGTGCAATATTGTATTTGTAAGATTTATCTATGTGGTGTGTTGCAGTAGTTCATTCATTTTCATGGCTGTATAGTATTTCATTATGGAAATATATCACATTTTTTAATCAATTTTACTGCTGATGGACATTTTTGCTTTTCTAGTATTTGGCTATTTTTAATAGTGCTGCTAGGGATATACTTGTACTTGACTTTTGGTGCACAAATGTGACCAGTTTTGTTCATTGTATATATGGGAGTGGGTTTACTGGGTTATAGAGCAGGCATAACTACAAATTCACCATAAATGGCAAACTGTTTCCCACTGACTATTACCAATTTCTCCTCCCAACAGAAATGTATGCAAGTTTTATTTGCACCACACCGTGACCAACACTTACTGTTTGCTGTCTTTTTAATTTTAGCCCTCTGTTGGATTTGTGTCTTGCTGTGGTTTTTATTTGCATTTCCCTGATAAGTAATGAGGGAGAGCACCTTTATTGTGTGTGTGTGCGCGCACCGCTATTTGGATATCTTTTGTGAAGTTTCAGTTCAGTTTCTTTGCTCATCTTTCAGCAGCTTTGTTTGTGTTTTTCTTATAAATTTGTTGGCATTAAAATATCTATATCTATATTAAGGGTATGAGTTTGTTGTCAGTTATCTAATTGCAAGTGAGCCTATCATTTGGCTTGCCTTTTCATTCTCATAATGATACCTTTTGGTCAACTTATTAATCTTTTCTTTACATAGCTAATACTTTTAATGTTTTATTTGTGTCTTAAAAATAAACTTGATTTGGAAACTTAATTAAGATTAGGAAACTCAAGCTTGAGCTAATTAGAGGCTGGTGTTTGGTTGTTCAGCTTCCTGTTCATGCCTAGTCCAAGAGTGAAGTCCTTCCGAAATCGCTTCTCCCACCCGCCTATGAATCCTGGACTCTAGCTTCTACTCAGCATCTCAGCCTCCCAGCTGCCTTTCTTACTCAACTTTAAGCTTCTCAGCTACTTTAAAGCCTTTCAGCTGCCACTTTTCAGGCTTTCAGCTTCACAGCTGCCTTGAGAAAAACTTCTGAGCTGGCATTTTAGAATTGGCTCATGCCTCTAGGGGAAAAGTATCACCAAATGCAGAGCTACCTCACTTTTCCACACTTCCTTCTCTCTCAGATTGTGGCCTCTCAGGTTCCCACTGCTCTGGTAGCTCTTAGATGCCTTCAGAGAGATTTTAAAAAAATATCCAGCTGTTTTGGTGGTTCTTGGTTGGGGGCATTGGTCTGCCACAAGCTTGTCTTTTTTTTTTTTTTTTTTTTTATTGCGCCAGGGAAGGAATTCCCTTGGAATGTTTTTTAAGGCTGTTAATAAAGCTTATTGAATTACTGTGAGGTTGCATTTCTACTGATAATAATTCTGGCAAACTAGAATTATTTTCATCTTTTAAACCTTTGAAAATTTGCAAGGCAAAAAAATATCATTTTAATTTTCTTAAAAAATTTTTTTATTCTAGTGAGACTACTATTTCAAATGATGGTTGGCATCTTCTCTTTATGATTTACCGAAAATTCTTCATTATTGTTCACTGATTTTGAAGAACTGTGTAACATTGCCTTTATTTATTTTTTATGTCTGTATTGATTTCAGAGAGAGGAATGAGAGGGAGAGAGAGATAGAAACATCAGTGATGGGAGAGTCATTGATCAGCTGCCTCCTACATGCCTAGGGGATCAAGCCTGCAGCCGGGGCATGTGCCCTGATCAGAATCAAGCTGCAATCTCCTGGATCATAGGTCGATGCTCAACCGCTGAGCCATGCTGGCTGGGCACATTGCCTTTAATAATTAAGAAGTCATTCATCTGAAGATAAAGGATTATTATCTTAATGAACCTAAAAGCAGTGGCTTTCCTATTAATGTTTATAATGTTTGAAAACTTCTGAATCAAGGGTTATAGCTCCTTTTCTTTTGTATTCTTTCTTGTTATCTTGTGTATGTTATAGTCCATGTAAACATGAAGCAGATTGCATTAAAAAATAATGCAGAGGTGGGCGCAATAAGCTCATGAAGGTGGTTTCCCGTGTCATGCTTGTTCAGTGCTTAATCACTATGAAACATTTTTTTAGTTACTGATTTATGCCATTTCAGTTAGGAGCATGGTCTCAAGTCGGTGAGGCATCCCGTTTTTTAGTCATTGTCTTCTTTCTCGCATTTATCCAAATCAGTAACATAGGACCAAGTGTTTCTTGGTGATGTACCACATTTATGGGGGATAAGTATCTGTTAGCTAAATCTCCACAAATGTAAAACGGGAATTGAATGAATATCTTACCTTCCTCACATGAAGTTAAATTAATGTCACTCCTAGCAGTATCATATAAATGCTGAATAGCAGCCTTATTACTCACACTTTGAAGGGTTTTAAGTGTGAGAAAGTTTTAGACTGACCAGAGTTCTAAAGCAGGAACATGAAAATTTTTAAAATCAAAAGCATTCTCCATTAACATAGTTTATCCGACTCTAACCAACTGTTTGGATTTCCAGAAATTATCCAGACAGTTGAATTTTTAGTAAACATTATGAAAATAGTGTCTGAGGATGAGGGATAGTGTAATTTTCCTCATCATGTTAGGCATACTTTGGCTCTTTTAATTGTGGAAGTATAATTTTACTCCAAGAAATGTGCTTGTTTCAGTCACTGTGCTACTTTTTTGGGTCATTTCATCAACTCTGCATAAAAAATAATGTCTGCTCTCATGCCGCCTCTAGCCCTCAGGGAATGGTGTTCTGAAGAAAAAACTGAAACCTTTGGGGAAGGCTGGTCTAAAAATAAAATCCTCAAGTTACTGGACCAGGGATGTGGGCCATAGCTAGGGACAGCATTTTTCACATTGTAGACTGCTGTGTTAAATGCAGTGAACGTCCCTTTCTCTTTCCTTGGGCAGCACCTTTTGGAAAGAACCAGGAACTTTGGAGCCAGGCTGTTCTGGGTTCCACTTCCAGCTCCCCCATCAGCTGTGATTGGAGACATGTCGCAATTTGAGCCTCAGCTTACTTGTCTTCAAAATGGGGGAAATAATTTTTGTCTTTGGGGTGGTTTTCCAGGATTAGCAATAATGTAGGTGAAGGCCTGATACATGGGGTGTGTTTAAGAAATGGTAACTATAATTGCATATCTTAATTTTTTTCTCTCATTATGGAAGAAGACTTCTTTTCCCTGACATGATGATTCACAGACTAGAGCCAGGTTATCTAGGTGCAAATCCTAGCTTTGCTATCTATGAACTGTGTGACCTTGGGCACGTAACCTAGTTTCTTTGTAGCTCAGCTTCCCCATCTATAAATGAGGATGGTTATGATGCCCACCTTCTAAAGTTATTATGAATATCAGTATTAGTAAAGTACCAGAATAGTGTCTAGCTAATTAGTAAGCACTAGGTTAGTATTTGACGTATATAAGTAAACACTGAAAGGCAGTGTTAATTGGTTATTGTTTTAATAGAGGTAATAGGGTTAGAGATGGGACTAGAGGCAGCATTGCTGCATGGTGAATGAATGACGGCTCTCGGGTAGGAGAAACAGGCACGAAGAAGTTTAGTGAGATAAAAATTGGCAACTCTGAAGCTTTCACAAATTCAAATGGCTGCCTTTGATCGATAGAAATACCAGAGTGGTAGAGATAATTTTCTTTTAGTTCACACTTATGAGAACTTATAGAGAAAGAAATATACTCACATGAATGGTTTCTGCTGTGTTCTCCAATGTCAGGAAAGAGACTGAAAGGGAAAGGAACATGACTGGGGCAGAAAATATTTCCATGTAGCTCTCAATTGGCATGGCAATCAACAATACCATACATTTTCTCCTTTGGTTGAAATACACACACACACACGCATATACAGTATGTTTCAGATATAAAATTGTAGGTTGAATAAGCCTATGGATTATTTTCTGAATACAACTGAATGCTATTGTGCATTTTTTAAATATTTGCTTTGAATTAGCATAAATAATACCAGAGTTGTCTTCTTTTTTGTTGAATTTTTATAGTAATTTTTATTATTCCCTACATTTCAGGTAGTGCCAACTGAACTTCACATAAGGCTTTGTTTTCATACAAATTGAATATCTGGTAGACTCACGTAGATTTTCTTACGTTGTCATCCTTAATGGCCCACTCTTATGTTAAAAAACCATAGCTACTGCTCAGAGGTAAATCAAAAACTAGAAGGCATCTTAAAGGTAAAACAAACTTGTAGGGGAGACTCGAGAATGTGTACATACATGCCTAAACAATGAGGGCTGATATGCTTTTTATGGAAGAGCGGTTTTCTCTTCATCTCAAATATTACAGAAATTTTTAAAAAGAGAAAGAACAAAAACAGATGGGTTCAGTAATTTCTTAGCATGAACATTGAGAATCCTTTTATGACTGAGGATTTTTGAAAAGTTCACCTCGCCTTGTTTTCTGCAGACTTCCATTGGCCATAACAGCTATTTCAAGTTAAGAGAAATTCACAGTGGTATCTAAGTGCAATGAATGGAGGAGGTAGAATGAACAGTTAAGCCCTGGCCCACACTTACACTGTTTTCCTCTACCTCCAACCCTACCCTCTAGAAGAGAGCAAACTAGTCTTTTATCCCGGAGTTGAAAACTAGAAACTTCTCAAGAAATCAAGGGAACTGCCTGGGAGATAATTGGAGCTGATAAGGGGAGTGCATATGCCCCCAGTGAAGCCCTTGTCTTCTTGATATTTGAAGGCCCGCCCCTGCTCAACCTAAAATCAAGCCTGTCTTTTGAGAAGTCCACACACAGAACTCCCTGCCAGCTGCCTTATTATAGACAAGGCTACCAGAAAAGCAGGAGAACCAATAGCAGCCCTAGAGGAGAAAGCCACCCTGTCCTTTATTCAGAAATATCTACAAGATACATGACGAGACACAAACAGTATCACAAAAGAGTGACAAGACAAACAGAACAGATGTCTTTGTAAGAGATGAATAATTAAGGAACAGAAGAGAATATAAAAGAAAACTTTAGGGGAGTTTTAGGAAGATGAAATCTGGAAAATAACAGGATGTAGAAAATTGGAACTTGAATAAGTTTAGAATAAGGAAGAACTTGCAAAAATTAGACATTTGTTTGTCAAAATTAAAATAATTCGATGGAAAACATGAAAGATGACTATAAGGGAATTTCCTAGAGCACAGTGCAAAAGGGAGGCAGAAAACTTGAAAGAAGGGCCAACAGACAGGCTCAGTCAAGTTGGTCTGATACGTATTTAAATACTTGGAATTCCAGAAGCTATAACAGAGTAAATGAATAGTTGAAAATATCAAATAAATAATAGAAGCTCCTCTTATGCTCTGGGAAATAATCCAAATCTTCATATTGACGAGTCTGAGACCCCAGCAGAATGGATGAAGGCAGCTTTAAGTTCAATCAATTCTTGTGAAATTTAAGAACATTCAGTGGAAAGTTCCTAAAAGCTTCTAGAGAGAAAGTGAGATTGTCAAGTTCCCATTAGTCCTTGAGCACTTCTTTGCTTTCTGGGTACAAGGAGGTACTTCAGCCACATCTCCTACTTTTCCTGTCCCAGGCTGGAGCCAGCCAGTTTTCTAAGGAGGCTTCTTTTCTTTTAATGGTGTTTACAAACCAAAACCTGGATGCTCACTGTTTCTGGAGTATGGATTCTAGACACTTTCGGTGCACAGAGCCAGATGGGGAGGGGATATAAATGTATACAAGCTTTAACCTATGATGCATACAGAATAGTTTTGCCAAGTATCAGTATCACTACTAACAAAAAATATGCTAAGTAAAGTTCAGAGTTTCTTTGCAAGTTTTTTGCGTTTTTTTGTCCTTAGAATGTGGGTCATTCTGTGGGTGTACAATCAGAGTACTATGTTCAGAAGATAAAATCTTTCTTCAGTGTGGTTATGAATTTGATACACAGATTTAGGTTCATTAATTTTTGTATGTATTAAATCCTGAGGGTTTTGCCCTGGCACGTGTGGCTCACTTGGCTGGAGTTTTGTCCTGTGCACCAAAATGGGGGGAGTGTTCAATTCCCAGTCAGGGCACATACCCAGGTTTCGGGTTCGATCTGGCGAGGACATGTGTGAGAGGCAACCCATCAATGTTTCTCACATCTTTGTTCCTCGCTCTCCCACTCTCTCCTTTTTTCTAAAATCAGTTAAAATTTTTTGAGGATTTACATGTTTATCCCTTTAATATTAAGTTTTGAATACTTAAAATATTTAAATGGTTCAAAATTATGTAAACATATGCTCAGAAGCCTTCCTAGCATCTCTTGTCTTTTCCATCTTAGTACTTCCCCACTCCCCATATTTGACCCTGTTCTTTTTGCAAAAATAAGCAAATACATACATACATTCATGTTTGTCCTTTGTTTTACAAAGACAGCTCATTGTATATGTTCTTTTGCACTTTGCTTTATGAGTTCATTGTCAGTTTATTGAAATCTTTACTCTTTTTCACAGCTCCATAGTATTCTGCTGTGTGGCTGTATAAAATTTACTCACCCAGTCTTCTAGATGAGCAGTTAGGTTGCTTTCAGTATTTCGCTATTACAGTCGGTACTGCAATGAGTAATCTCATGGATATGTTGATTCATATTTGTGGAGGTATTTCTTTAGGGTAAATTCTTGGAACCGTGATTACTGGGTCAAAGGGTAAATGCATATAAGTTTTTGTTAGATATTGCCAAATTTCCCTTCAAACAAGTTGTATCATTTTGCACTCCCACCAGTAATAGATGGAATTGGTTAACAAAGATAGCAATATCAAGTATGTTAAATTTTTTGCCAGTCTTAGAGGTGAGTAATAGTATCTCTGAGAGTTTATTTCCCTTTCTTTTATTGAGAGTATAAAGAATTCTCAAAACAGTAAAAAACAAAACAATTCATTTAGAAATATAGGCAAAAGATATGAAGAGACATTTCACTGAAGATCGTATACAGATGGTAAATAAGACTCCATATCATTAGCCATTAGGGAAATGCAAACTAACAATAATGAGATATTACAACAAATTTGCTAGAATGGTTAAAATGAAAAACAGTCACAACACTAAATGCTTGTGAGGATGTGGAGCAGCTGAATCACTTACACATTGCTGGTAGGAACATATAATGGTACAGCCATTCTGGAAAACTGGCAGTTTCTTATAAAAGTAAACACACACTATCATATGACCCAGTAATTGTGCTCTTGGGCATTCATGCTAGAGAAATGAAAACTTACATTTATACAAAAACAGGTATATAAATTTTCATAGTAGCTTATTTAATATATACAAAAACTGGAACCAACACGCATATCCCTCAGTGGGTGAATGGTTTAACTGTTGTGGATTGATGGACTATTACTCAGCAAGAAATAGCAAACTATTGATATATGAAACAACTTGGATGACTCTCCAGAGAATTATGCTGAGTGAAAAAAGTCCCAAAGATGACATACTGTATGATTCCATTCATATAACATTCTTGAAATAACAAAGTTATAGGCATGGAGAATAGATTAATGGTGCCCAGGGGTCAGGGACAACTGTGGGGCTATGGGAGGGCTAGGGGTGTGACTAGAATAGAGCAACAGGAGAGATTCTTGTGGTGATGGAATTGTTCCATATGTTGACTGTACTGTTTTCAATGTCTCGTTAGTGATGTGTGCTATCATTTTGCAAGAGACTTGGGAAACTGGGGAAACAGATCTCTTTATTATTCCTTAAATTGTAGGTTCACTTCTTGTGAACCTACAATTATCTCAAAATAAAAATTTTAATTAAAAAGTACATGTTACTTGGTTTGGTGTCTGGTTGAGATTCTGATATAAATATAGATATTATTCTAAATACTAGAGAAGGTATATTTAAATTGGACCAAAATATTCCATTATTGATTTTAAAAATGAACTTAATATGTCTACCCATAAATTTTTGATAATCTGTGAAGACTCAATTCATGAATTAGAGGTGATTTGTATTACCTCAGGGTTTAACTTACCTAGGAACCAGTGAGGCTAGGAAAAAAAAATCAATGAGAAACTATTTTTTCTCTGACTGGGCTTCCCCTAAGTTTCTCCAATTTCTGAATATTTGATTTATATACTTAAACACTTCTGAAATATTGGATAAAACATAGTACAGAATTTAATTTTCATGGAATTTGGGAAACATGTTAAAGCATCTAGCATTTTGGGATCCACAAATCTGGACCAGTGCAGAGTTTAGCTGATTTCAACTCCCTTGAAACCTCAGCAGCCCTGGGAGAAAGCCCTGCTCCTGGAGCACAGGTCTAGACAGTCTGCACATCCTCACAGCTCCATCCCTACTGCTAGACTCTGAGTGAGTAATGAGCATGCTTCCTGATTTACTGGGAAGGTGAAGGGCAGGCATAGTCTCTCCACTCTCCTGGCTTAAAACAGCATCAAATGTGTAAGTAAAGCTACAGAGGTTTGGCAACTGAAAATAATTTACCCAGAGACACCTAACTCAGTCAGTGCTTTTCTTTAATGTGCCTTGGGATAGCCTCAGGGTCTTTTGAAAATGCAAATTTTGATTGAGCAGCTCTGGAGCCTGAGATTCTGCATTTCTAACAAGCTCCCAGGTGATGCAGATACTGCGAGTCCACAGACCACACAGTGAATAGCAAGTTCCTAGATAACATTGCAGATCTGCGACTTTTTCACCTGGCATTCCAAAGACAAAGAACAAGACAGCATCTGGCTTCATATTGAAGGCTTATCCTTTCCTTCAAATCAGAGTATGAGTGAAATGGTAGGAGATGGAAGGCACAGGAAGAGAAGGCGTAAGTGGAGCAGCCAGCCAGCGCCACGGAGCCGTCCTTCCAGGGATCAGCAGCTGGCACTGCAGGAAGTCGAAGCACTGGTGAGGGTGGAGGCCGGAGACACTTCATGCCAGAGGAGCAGTCAAAGCCCCTGTTGAAATAGCTCTGCTGGGGTGGTGGAGGCTGGGGCTAAAGAGCCACCGCTCTGCTCTGCTTTAGCTAAAAGCACAGGCATTGGGAACCTCCTGGAAATGCATTTCCCAGTATGGGCTTCACATCCGGTCCAGTAACCTCCAGGGACAACCATTTGTCCCATTAAGAAAAGCACCCCATTCAGAATCTGTCGTTCTGCATTTTTTTGGGAGCTCTCAAGATGTACAGTAGTAGCAGACCAGTTAGGAAGCAGAGTCCTTCAGCCCTGCGTCCTGCACGGCTGATCTGCATCTTTAACAACATTCCAGCATAACTAGAGGGGCTTGGGAAGTGAATAGTGCTTGTCCAAACATGTCTGTCACAAAGGTGGTGAAGTTCATTCACTCACCTCAAGGTTACCTGGGTCACTCAGCTATAATGAATAATCCTTATAGAACGGGGTTTTACTATATTAGAGTTTAAATGAGGCATGGCTTTATGCTTCCTTTCAAATACATTGAAAATATTTTTTTAGGATTCAAGTTAATTACTTCTATTATAAAAATAATAAAAGTACATTAAAATGTAGAAAGAAAAGAAAAAGCACGTATTTCTACCACCATTAACATTACCTTCAGCATTGGGGTGATTATTTTCTTTGAGCCTCTGTGTGTATGTGTGTTTATGTGTAAAACAGTTATACTTTATATGTACTATTCTATCCCATTTTTAAAGACTTTACATTACAGGCGTTTCTCCATGTTTTTACAGTCTTCATAAATAACACTTAAAATGTCCGAGTCATGTCTTACTGAGTTAAGTAGGCCCCTAAATATTGGTCGTTTAGATTGAAAAATCCTTAAAGAGCAGTCAGTATTTGGAATATATGTAGGGAAATGGGAAGTAGAAGTAGATGATTAGGAAAAGGAAATGTTCTTTCTTTTGGTACCTTTTCTTTCCTCTAAGTTTAAAATTATCTATAAATCTTAAAGTTCTGTTATTTTATTGAAGGGATTCACAGAGATGGGTATTTTACTTTGTGGGTAGTTATAGTCACAGAATGTATTTAATCCAGAGGAATCCCAGATTACTTTTTAAAATCAGTCTTTCCTCACTACCTGCCTGGGCTTAAAGACCTAATAAAAACTTAACAGGTGCCTTGCTCCTGGGGAGGTAATGTCGTTGTAGCATAGTGCAGTGCTGACCCGGAGGTGTGTGTAGAGTACACTTGGAGCACAGAGAGAAGGTGCTTCGTTCAATATGCAGCCCTGAGAAGGATTCCTGGAGAGAATGATATCTTAAAGCAAGTAAGAGTGCATAAGAGGGACCTGACAGAAGTGTGGAAGGCCCTGTAGGTGGAGGGACCTGCAGGTGTCATGGACCCATTCCCAAACAGTCACTGCACAGAGATGGAGTGCTTGGCAGTGACATGATTACCTCCATGGATGGCCCAGTAACCCCACCCTTAACAGATGATAGGAGAAGGGGCAAGAGTCAGAAAAAAACAAAAAACAGCAATAAGTGGATATATTATAATCTAGGAGGGCAGAATTTCCTTTAGAAATTGTGATACACATATTTTTGGTGACCATCTGTCCATATTTCCTTGGCTCCCAAATTCCTATCAGTTATGAGCATGTTGAATCCCTCAGATTAGAGGAGAAAAAAAGATTGGTCACCATTGTTGTAGTTGATGGGAATCCATCAAGTGTTTAAATGGTTAAGATTGTGATTTAAAAAACAACAACATCTGACTACAGTTTGATGGGTGGATTTAAAGGGGGAAGGCAAGACTGAGGAAGAGAGACCATTTAGGAGGCTCCCACCTGGACTAGAGACATGATCATAGGGATAAGGAGGAGGGAAGCAGTTAAGGAAGTACTTAGGAGGTAAAATTGGCAGGCGAGAGTGACGGGTGTGGTGTGCTGGTAGGTGGACAAATAGATGGTGAGGTCATTAACTGCAATTAGGGCACAGAAGAAAAGTAGTAGTAGTAGTAATAATTCCTTTTTAGATTAGTATCTCTTTTTCAGTGCTTTGGTGTTTCTTAGCTGGGGTTTCCTAGAAACCATAGCCTGAGGCAAAGCTAACGTAGTGGGAAACTAAATACGGAAGTATAATCTCTGGGTCACTAGAATGCTGGGAAAAAGGAGGTGAGGCAGAGAGGAAGGAGAAGCGAACGCAAGGTAGTATGTTACTGATCTGGCCACAACTTCATCAAGTGAGTTGTCTTCCAGACAGACTTTAAAGAACTCTCCATAGGCCTGGTGGTCTGTCAGGGCTGTAAGGAAGAGACATCCTTTCTGTCTTCTCCCCAGCGAAACTCACACCGTGGAGTGTTGTTAGACCTTCACTCCTTGGCTGGGATGGGGAGCCCCTCTGGGCAGCCAGTAGGAAGCCTATCTCATGCCCAGCAGTGTAATATGGGTTGAGAAGGGGTTGGAGGAGCCAGAACCTTGGTGGGTTGTGTGGGGTCGGATTTGGGCTGTTAGCTGACGTCCAGGGGCTTGAAGGAGGCCCAGGTGGCAGGTGGAACTAGGGAGGCATGTCAACAGGGCCCAAAGCACTTTCCCAACTTCTCTCAACCTTGTTCTCATTTCCTAGTTTCCCTTTTATAGTCTGTAAGAGTTTTATAATGCTCTGATTTTTATTATACTGTTTTATTTTTATTACTGCTCAGGTTTTAATCTTAGATTCATATTTCCCTAGTTTCTATGAACCTGATGCCTGCATTCACATAATTTCTAGACTATAGGTTTAATATAATTGTGTTCCTCTATTTATTTCTTGAGTCTCTTTGGGCTGCTGTAACAGTACCACGGACTGGGTGCTGGCTTATGTACAGCAGAAATTTATTTCTCACAGTTCTGGAGGCTAGAATCAGAGGCCAGGGTGCCCACTTCCAGGTTGCAGACTTCTCGCTGTTTTCTCTCACGGCAGAAGGGGCAAGGGAGCTTCCTCACGCCTCTTTTAACAGGGCACTGATTGTATTCATGAGTGCTCCACTCTCATGACATAATCATTTTCCAAAGGTCCCACCTCCTAATGCCATCACGTCAGGCCATTAGGTTTTCCACATAGGAATTTTGAGGGGACACAAATATTCAGAGTAGAGCAACTCTGTGGCTCTTTATGTAGAGGACAGAAACCTGCCCTGATCTTCATATCCGGCCAGGTAATTGTTTCACCTGTTCCCTGTGTGTTACTATGCTGATCTCTGTGGCTTGCTTCCCAAATGGACAAGATGCACTAAATGTTTCAATAAAGACTCTAAAGGTAATACTGTAGAATGAACTCCTATTTTAAGGGTTTCATATGTAGGGAATAAAAGGAGGCATTAGGTTATGAATATGGTAACATAATTTTTTTGAGTGATTTAGTAGCTTTTGAGTGGATACTATATGCCAGGCTGTTAAATGAGTTTCAGGATACAGTGCTGAGCAAAACAATATCACATCTGTGCCTTCCTGGAGTTTGCTTTCCAGTCAAGATGGGGGCATGAGCACAGGCCTGAGTCAAGGGAGGCCATGGATACTGTAAAATGATTGTGGATCGAGTATTATCACGGAGAAGTACATGTTAAAATGAGACAATAGAGTAGGGGTGGGGACTCGCTTGGTCAGGGGAGGTTCCCATAGTAATGGAAGAGTGAGAATTCACAAAGTGAATGGGGTGTAGGGATGGATGAATAGTAGCAGGAGGTGGCTTATTCATTTAACAAATGTTTACTACACATCAACTATGTGACAGGCACAGTCGTAGGCCTTGGGAATCCAGCTGTGAATATCCCAGGGGAAAACTGCTGCCTTATGAGAGTTGTTGATAGTTAGAACAGGATGATGTAGGTGAGCTGGAGAGAAGTGGCCTGACAGGAACAGTATTTAAGAGTTAAAATGTACAGTTCTTGGGGGATGGAATGAATGATAGCCCAGGGCGGAAGATGTGAAAGTGACTGTTAGGTTTCTGGCTTGTATAACCGGGTGGGTGGCGATCCAGTCCCTGAGCATGGGAACACTGGTGTCAGGTAGCTTAGAGGGGGGCCATGCAGGGTTTGAGGTGCTTTGGCGATATCCTAGTGGAGGTGTTCTATGAGCAGTTGGGTACACAAGGCTGGAACTCAGAAGTCAGTTTTGGGGCATTAAAACACATTTGTCAGGTATCTGCATGCAGGTAATTGAAGGAGTGGGCAGGAGGAGATTGCGTATGGCATGAGAAGAGAAGAACAAAGCTTTTAAACCTTTTAAAAATCAGACTGAATAATAATTGCTTTTAATTAGCACGGGGATTTCAGTCTCAGTGCCCATGTACTTCCTTAGGTGTAAAAAACAAAACAAAACTTTTCACTCTTGCCCTATGCAAATAGTTTATAGGTGATAAGAGGAGATATTCAAGTTTTAACATAACAATTATAAGTCTAGGCAGGCTTAATTTGTTTTAAGATTCCAGGTTCATTATGTAATAAGACTTGGTATTTCACTCCAAATATTGAACTTACAGTCAAATAACATTATGAGAAACATCCATGGCAGGTAAGTATATCTGTGAACTATTCAAAAAGGCTGATGAAATTAAATTGGCCTGTGTTTTCCCTAATAATAGTTTCAAGGCAGGTAAAGATTTTCAGCAGAAGAACGACCTAATGAATGTGAGCCCGAGAATAAAAATAGAAATAGCAGACAAAAGGAATTTTAATAAAACCTGTCACTTTTTCCCGCCCGCATCCCCCGCCCCGAGCGCCTCTCGGGCTGCACCGAGCTGGCTCCGGGCTCCAGGCTCCAGCTAAGGCAGTGCCACCGCGGTCGTCTCCTGCCCGCCTCCATCGGGACCGTCTCCCGGCCTTCATCAGCCTTGAGGAGCTGTTCTCCTGTGTCTACGAGATCTGGGAGATCGCAGGCGGGCTGTGCGTGGAGGCAGAGGGAGAGATGGCCAGCAGGACAGAGGGCGACATTGACTACTAGCTTATTGGTGGAAATGCCTCTGCTGAAGGCCCCGGGGGCGAAGGTACCAAAAGCACAGTTGTCCCTGATGTTGATGTTGGCATGAACCATCGTTTGCAGGAAACCAGCTTCACAAAGGAAGCCTACCAGAAGTACATCAAAGGCGATGTGAAATCAATCAAAGGGAAACTTGAAGAACGGAGACCAGAAAGAGTAAAGCCTTTTATGACAGGGGCTGCAGAACAAATCAAGCACATCCTTGTTAATTTCAAAAACCTGCCAGTTCTTTATTGGTGACAACCTGAATCCAGATGGCATGGTTGCTCTGCTGGACTACCTTGAGGATGGTGTGACCCCATATATGACTTCCTTTAAGGATGGTTTAGAAATGGAAAAATGTTTATGAATTTGGCAATTTGGATCTATCACCTGCCATCATAACTGGCTGCTGCTTTTCATCCACACACCAGGACTAGGACAAATGGGACTGATGGTATCTTGAGCTCTTTATTTATTTTGACCTTGACTTATTTGGAGTGGAGGCATTGTTTTAAGAAAAAACGTGACATGTAGGTTGTCTGAAAATAAAATGCATTTAAACTCATTTGAGAGAATGCCTCTTAGTTTAATACATTTTAAAATCCATCCTGTGTAATGTTCCTGGAGAAGCTAAGTACCTGGTTGTAGACCACTACTATAAAGCATATAGACTGTCTTCAGATAACATCTGCAGTGGGAAATACTTCTGAGACTGGAATATAAAAAACAAGGGTCAAAAGTCTTAATTCTGAGTTGAAGTAAAGGGAAAGACCATCCTCACAGCTGAGCCAACATCTGAAGTGGGTTCTTTAGACATTTCATCACCTATGAACAGAAGTAGTTAACTGGAAGAGATTGCCAAAAGAATTAAAAGAGACTAATACAGCTGGAAGCAAAGGGTTGTCTGAGCTTATTTATCATATCAAGTTAGGACCAAGTTCTATAGAAATCTAGGTCTCCTGGAATTGTGATACGCTTTTGTCAGACTTCATGAAATAGGGTTGGCAAGGTAGCTTATCCTGCCACCTATTTTGTATGACTTTAAGGTGGTTACATTTTTAAATGGGAAAAATCATTAGCTTACGGGATTTGACAAAAGAAACCTGTCACCCATGGGCTCATCATTTTTTTTTTTTAATTAAAAAATTTTTTTTTGCTTTTTTGTATTCTAGAAAGATTCCAGGAAGTTAATCTTCTATTAGCCACTTAAAAATATATTTTCCTAGTTTTTTATTATAATTAATATACTTTTCTATTAAATGCTTACCTTTCTTGCCACTTGAGTTTCCGTTTTAATTGTCATCAGAAGAACTTAGAATATTCTCCTTGAAATTGAAACAGCTCTTGCTGACCTTTAGTTTAATTTCCCTTTAGTATTCATGGGGAAAAGTAACATGAATGCAAATAAATCCTCATGCTTAATAATCTAATTTTTAAAAATGTCCATGGAAGAACTAAATGTTCCTTCATAAGAAAAATTTTTGTGTGTGTGTAAACATTCTGGTTGGAATTAGAAAAATATCAGAAATGGAACAGTGGTATAAATAGAACACTGCTTATGGTTCATACTTAAAATGTACACACAGCATTTTTTCCTTTAGTTTTATTGCGTATAGGATTTAAGTTAGATATATCTTGAAAATAAGTGAAATTTTAGTGTAATGATAATATTCTTTTTATCAAAATAACTTTACATAAGCCCTCCCCTACCCCATCCACTGCACTTAATTGTTACATATTCTCTTTTGCTTCGTTCAAAGCTTTCTACTACTCTACCTACAGATAAACCAAAAAATAATAGAATTCAGCTCCCCAAAAGTAGACATAGCTATTGTGATATACATTTATTTGTAGACTCTTGTTTTTAACTTTTAAAGTAGGTTGCCCCTGAAAGTGATTGTTTTTTGTTTTGTTTTTAGTGAAATAAAGTTGGAATTTGGGTTACTTCTGAGGTGAAATGCCTGGCTATTTATTTCTGCTTCCACCCACCTCATAAGAGAACAGGAGTATAGCCACCTTCATCCTGGTGTGTTCTTTGTCTACCATTCCCCTTGTCTAATTAGAACCTCTAGACATGTATTAAGGGCCTATTACGGGCAAAGGCTATGAATGTGTGTGTTACCTGTCTTATTTGGTACTTCTCAATCCAAAGCTTCTCTGGGTATCTATAGGGAGTGCCAGCTTCTTCTAAGCACATTTCCCTGGAAGTACTGAGGATAAGGAGTTCTCTGTTCTGGTCTATTCAGTCAGCTACCACACCACCACCTGCTTTTTGCTTTAAAAAAATTCCTATTGATGTGTCTTTCGGCCATACCTCTTGTCCTTTTGGTTTGTACATTTTGTTTTGAAAAAGTGCCTCTATTGTCATTTCAATGTGATTTTGAGATTCAGGGGCTATGGTTTCTGCCCTGTTTAACCAGAAATCCAGGAACCAGTTGTTCATCACTGTCTCTCTAGTGCTTGGCACGTACTAGGTTCTTAAATAACTATTTGATGAGTGAGTAATTGAATTAATTGAGTTAGGAGTTTATAGTAATGGGATTATATATATATATATATATATATATATATATATATATAATTTACACACACACACACACATATATATATATATATATATATACACACACACACACACACACACCTGAAAAGCATCTTTTAAATGTGGTTTTGTCTTGGCTTCATTCCAGTTTTTGTTTTTGTTTCTCAACCTGGTCAAGGAAACTAAGTGTTTAAAAGTGTGTCAGCAAAATGAAAAGGCAATGTACTGAATGGGAGAAAATGTTTATCATATATCTGATGGGTTAATATCCAAAATATATAAAGAACTCACACAACTCAATACCAACCCCCCCAAACAATCCAATTAAAAATGTGCAGAGGATCTGAAAAGACATTTTCCCAGAGAAGAATACAGATGGCCAACAGGTACATGAAAAGATGCTAATCTTTCACTAATCATCAGAGAAATGCAAATCAAAACCACAATGAGATATCATCTCACACTTGTTCGAATGACTGTTATCAAAAAGGCAAGAAGAAAGTGTCAGCGAGGATGTGGAAAAAAGGAAACCCTTATGCAGTGTTCATGGGAATGTAAATTGGTGCAGCCACTATGGAAAACAGCATGGAGATCCTTCCAAAAATTAAAAAGAGAACTGCAATATGACCCACCAATTCCACTTCTGGATATTTATCCAAAGAAAATGGCAATATAACTTGAAAAGATATCTGCCCCCATGTTCATTGCAGTATTATCCACAATAGCCAAGACATGGAAACAACCTAAGTGTTCATTGATGGATGAACGGATAAAGAAAATGTCATGTATACATACACATGTATGTATGTATGTATGAATCAATATATTTGGAACATATATTCCATACATACAATGGAATATTATTCAGCCATATAAAAGAATGAAATCTTGCTCTTTGCAACAACATGGATGGATCTTGAGGGCATTATGTTAAGTGAAATGAGTGAGACAGAGAAAGACGAGTATAGTATAATCTCACTTATATGTGGAATCTAAAAGATAAAACAAAAAAGCCAAGGTCATAGATACAGAGAATAGTTTGCGGGGGCGGGGATAGGGAGTGGCTGAAATGGATGAAGGAGTCAAAAGGTTTTACAGACTTCCAGTTAAAAAATAAGTCATGGGGATGAAATTTATAGCATGGTGATCATAGTTAATAATATTGCATTGCATATTTGAAAGTTGCTAAGATAGTAGATCTTAAAAATTCTCATCACAATAAAAATAATTTTAACTATGTATGATGACGATATTAATTAGACTTATTGTGATGATCATTTTATAGTATATATATCAAATCATATTGTACCTTAAATAAAATTAATGTATGTCAATTATATTTTAATAAAAAATAAAGTGTGTACTACGTCAGGATGGATATATGTTTGTTTGCTTGATCAAGCACAATTATAGCTGTTTTTAGGCTTAAGACACATTTGCCTGTTTATAATGTTTTTCTGTAGATAGACTTGTATTGAGGCTGATTATATAGCAAGCATTGTCTTTATTATTTATATGTATGTTTAGGTAGTTCTAAAGAGATTATGGTGATTATGGTGTATAGCTTTCTAACTACCACTACCCCCTAATCATTGGCCCTTTGTGGTTAATAAGATTTGAGAGTCACTGGCTTAGTGTGGCATCTTATCCAGGTATATTTTGCATTTAAAAGTGAAAATGGATAACATATAGTAGGGATAAAGAAATTAAGCTGTAAAAGTGACAATAGCTAGTAAAATTAATATTTTGAACAAGCAGATTAGTATTCTTACTCATAAAGACAGCCCTGACAACAGGGGATTGTAGAGAGAGACAAGTATGATAGAGAGCTAACAGTTTGGCCACAGTGCTGGATCTTGGGCCTGTCAAATGGGGGGCCTCCACCCTCTATACCCCAAGAAATGAATAAATGAGCTTTTGGCATTTACCCCTAAAATCAATAACTAATTCTAAGTCCAAATAATGAGCAAGTTACAGTGTTATTTTAAGCCTTGGTGCATTACTTTTCCCCCCAATCTTTGGGATTTAGTAAAAGAATCTAGCCAGAAATCCGAAGAGAATTCTTTCTAATTAAAGAGGTCATCTCTGCAATAAAGAAGGAAGAACTCACATCACAAAAATGGGTTAGTAAGTTGGTAGACTAATAAAGTCTCCTACGGAAAACTTTAGGGTTGCAGAAATTGGGGGTAAGAATAAGAGAAAGGTGGTAGGAAACATTTTGGAATAAGATGGCCAAATATATGTAAGTTTTCTGGAGTAAATTCTCTACTGAGTATTTTTGTGGTAATTTCTTTTAGAAATCCCATCTTTATTATTTGGCTGACATCTTCTATCAAGTTGCTAACGCACAATAAAGTCGGTTTTAGGGAGAAGAAATTTCTCAGTTTTTTCTGTCTTCTCAGATAGAAGTATTTGTATCATAAAATAAAGGATGGAAGTTGGTGGTCATGAGAATCAAAGAAAGCTTTAGAAAAAGAAAAGAAGCCTTGAAAATATGATCAAGACTTTTTACATATAATTTTTCTTGTCTTTTTGAATAACTTTTCCAGGATGGTGATGGTGGATTTCTGGGAAGAAACACAAAGAAATAGAAAGCCCAGAAATGGCTTCAGACCTTTATAGAAAATAACCTAGTAGGTGTTAGAACCAAAGTGTTAAATAGAAAACCGAGTTCAGGTTTTTTGCCATCTAGTTTGTGTTAATGTAAAAATAGAATATGAACCTCTAGCAAAGAGCTATTAAGAAAAATATGAGTACTCTCAGAACGAGGTAATAAAATCTGTATTAATAGTGACTGTGGAAAGGCCGTGCTGCTACTGGAAATGTGAAAGGAAAATTAACAGTTAGGTTCTACCTTTTGACTTTGAAGTGGTGAACACATTTTGATTTCTTCTCACTTCCATTCATATATGAATGCCATGAAATTTCTGTCATGACTGACTAAAACTAAATCAACAGAACAACATCTCCGTGCTGCCCATGCTAGAGATGTAAATATTTTTGAAAGGTTATAAAAAGCCAAACTGATCCTTTATGATGAAAGGTAAGAAGTCAGCTGTTATTTACAAAGCTCGTTTCTCATTTGCTTTCTGTGTTTTGGGCTTATTTTCAGGCTACAGGACTCCTGTGGAAGATGTGACTCTGTTTTCCAGAACGTGTTTCCAAGCCCATCAGTGAAACATGAGGCCGCTGCTCGGGGTTGAGACGCTGGGAGAACACCTGCCTGTCCCTTGGCGCCTTCCACTCTACTGAAACCATGGTCTTCTCCGCAATGTTGACTGCGTCCCATGCTGGGGCAACCAACGCGACATTCGTCGTCTATGAAAGCACCCATATGAATATGACGGTCCCACCACCGTTCCAGCCTCCTGGTGTTGGGCCGCTGCTTAGATACAGTTTTGAAACCATGCCTCCCACGGGGATGAGTCCCTTGACCGCAAATGGCACAGCTGTACCCCCAACACCAGCAGTTTATAAGGGCCTAAACCTGCCTCTCCAGATCATCCTGTCTGCTATAATGGTATTTATTCTGTTAGTGTCTTTTCTCGGGAACTTGGTGGTTTGCCTCATGGTTTACCAGAAAGCTGCCATGCGATCTGCCATTAACATCCTCCTCGCCAGCCTGGCGTTCGCAGACATGCTGCTTGCAGTGCTGAACATGCCCTTTGCCTTGGTAACTATTCTCACTACCAGGTGGATTTTCGGGAAGTTCTTCTGTAGGGTATCTGCTATGTTTTTCTGGTTGTTTGTGATTGAGGGCGTAGCCATCCTGCTCATCATTAGCATTGATCGGTTCCTTATTATAGTCCAGAGGCAGGATAAGCTAAATCCATACAGGGCTAAGGTTCTGATCGCAGTTTCTTGGGCGACTTCCTTTTGTATAGCTTTCCCTTTGGCTGTAGGCAGCCCTGACCTGCAGATTCCTTCTCGAGCCCCGCAGTGCGTGTTTGGGTACACAACCGATCCAGGTTACCAGGCTTACGTGATTTTGATTTCTCTGATTTCCTTCTTCATACCCTTCCTGGTGATACTGTACTCGTTTATGGGCATACTCAACACTCTTCGGCACAATGCCTTGAGGATCCATAGCTACCCCGAGGGTATGTGCCTCAGCCAGGCCAGCAAACTGGGTCTCATGAGTCTGCAGAGACCCTTCCAGATGAGCATTGACATGGGCTTTAAAACACGTGCCTTCACCACCATCCTGATTCTCTTTGCTGTCTTCATCGTCTGCTGGGCCCCGTTCACCACCTATAGCCTTGTGGCAACGTTCAGTCAGCACTTTTACTATAAGCACAGCTTCTTTGAGATTAGCACCTGGCTACTGTGGCTCTGCTACCTCAAGTCTGCATTGAACCCCCTGATTTACTACTGGAGAATTAAGAAATTCCACGATGCCTGCCTGGACATGATGCCCAAGTCCTTCAAGTTTTTGCCGCAGCTTCCGCGTCACACAAGGCGACGGATACGGCCCAGTGCTGTGTACGTGTGCGGGGAACATCGGACGGTGTTGTGAATATGGGAGCTGAGCTGCCTGACGTTTGAGGTCATGGTTGCTCTTTATCTGACTCTGCATTTTCTTCCACATGGCTTTTCCACTCACACTTGACTGTTTTTTATAGGTTCGTGTGTAAGTGCGTGTGTGTGCAGTGTATAGAAAGAATGGTGACTAGTTATAATTCTGTTACCAAGGATACACACTAGGGAAGTGATCACAGATGTTACCTCCAGGATTTGAGAGAAATCCTCAATTTAGGGTGGGGAGTTGGTTTTTCGTTTCTTTGGTTGATTTCGTTCTGGAAGTAGGAATCAGGATTGTGCTTTACTGAGCCTGCATTTACACTGAATTAATTGCAAGTGTTTTGTATGCTGCTCAGATGCGCTTAGTTGAGTTGATTAATTCTTTTCTTCTGGAAGACACTGCTGCTTTTTGCCATTGTATTGGAGCCAAAAACCACGTACATCTCAGTAGATAAAGATTTACTTTTATTTAAAAAAACACACCCAAGGGGGTTAGTGACATTTCAAAGGTCATTAATATTTACTTTGGTGCACTTTAAGAAACAATGTACAAACTAATTCAGTCATGTTTTTCAGAATTGTTTTTATACATGACATGTTTGTGCTTTAGGAAACATTGCATTGTCATTTCTAGCAAGGTAGTTTTTAAAAATGTTTTATCTGCATGTGCAGTTTTAAAGTAGAGAACATAGAAATGTAGAGATTTTTCTAAGCACAATAGCAATTCTTTAGAGCAATAGGGCAAAGTCAAGGAGACAGAGAATCCTTGCATATTTAAATGGGATGCAGTGAGGGGTGGCTGTTGCGGGCTTCGGTGATTCCTTTTACTCCAGGATTCTCACTGCATCCAGCAGGGAGAAGGGCCTGCCGCCTATTGGACACCTACCATGTGCCAGGCACTGTGCATCATTTTATCCCCACAGCATCCTGTGAGGTAGGTATTATTTTTTCCTTTACACATGAAGAAAGCAAGTCTCAGAGACTAAAATCCTGCCCAAGGTTAGTGGTTGAGCCAGGATCCCAAAAGTCTTGAGGCTGTGCACTCACTGTGCCACGCACACACCATTCAGGTTCAGATGTTTCACAGTCAAGAGGAACTTTGCATATCCTTTTATTTTTTAAGACTATAAAACCTTTTAAAAAATAACTTAATTTTTTTACTACCAAAAGAAATGTGAAACTATTGCAAAAAGTCTGGGAAATATAAAAATGAAATCACCCACCCTTTCACAATGGAACCTTAAAATATTAGATAAATAGGGCTATCAGGATGTAAGGTGATTTTTTGGTTTACAAAACAAATGACTGACAATTTGGAGAAGTTCAGTACAGCTGTATGTAGGTCTCCGCCTTGCGGGTTTGGAGGTTTCCAGTTGTTCAGCTGTTTTTTAATGTTCTAGGGCTTCTAGGACAGCACTGTTATCCGTGTGAGCCCGTAGCAGAGCTGGAGTTTGTGAGTGTGCTCAGAGGTGAGGCTCCTACAAAGCAAAGATAAGCCCTGGTCTGAGTGTAGTTGTAATATGGCAGGTCTAGGGTTTCAAATTATTTTTCTCTTGCTGATGATCTGACCGCCTTGGTGCATTTAGACCCTTTGGTCCCCTTTTGTCTGGAGCCACTAATACACTTTATAAAATAGCTGACAGGAACGAAGGCAGTAAGGGCTGAAAGTGTAGCCTCGTGGCTACACCATGGGCTTTATAAGTAGGTAAGTAAACCATGAACACTTTTTGGACTTATAGCACCTTTTTGGAATTTTAGTGCTTTGTAGACTAGTGGGACAAATGAGCCTCTGTTTTTTCAGCTGTACAGCCAGAGAGTTGGATTTGATGAATCTGAGGTCTGGCCCAACTATAATATGCTTTCCTCCCTGTGAGAGTGGAGATCTTTGAAGAGCCCAGTGGACGTCAGCCTCACTCTTTGGTCTCCAGTATTATTTCTTTACATTTTATTTCATTAGTTACTTATCATTGACCACCTGAAGAGCATGCGGCACAGTATCAGGAGTTAGGACTTAAGGAGGTTGATGAGATCACAAAAAACCTGGGAAACCCTGCTCTTGCAATTGTAATGGTGTTGGAACTCATTTTCCAGTTAAAGAACTTTTTCTGGACTCATGTATATTATTTAATATGTTTTGGTATCATCTGATGATGATAGTCACCTACCTCTTTGGTTTCTACTTATATTATTCACAGGTAAACCTGTTGTGCCCATAGGGATCTTACAGAACATAAACACTATAGTAGATACTAGTAGCACACTGAAGTATATCATACTGTCCATTTTCAATATAAACTGGATTTCAAGCAGATATTAAATACATTTGAAATTAAACTTTCTCTAAGGAAAGTCGGCATGCTCTGTATTCTTCTTACAATATATATTGGCAGTAGGTCTTGAGACTCCTTTTTGGTTGGAGTTGAAACTGCGCTTTTGTTTTCCTTGTCCTTTTATGAGCAGTCCTTAGGTACTCCTGTGCTGCTTGGCAGGCGGCGCATCCTCTGGCGAGCGCTCTGGACCGCCTGCTGAGAGCTGAGGTGCTCCGCGTTTGTGAAAGAAGAAAGAAGGGGCCTTGTGAGAATTTGGCAACACCGATCAGCAGTTCTCTTTACACTGGATAGTCTTGATCAGATGACAGTTTACAAACCATTTTGAACGTTTTTATTATGTATACAATTTGAAAGCTTTTAAAAAAAAGGTACTATGGAGTACCTTTGAAAAATTTAGGTGCAGACTCCTATGTTGCCTACTCCCCTGTGTTTTCTTGCGGGGAAAGTAAACACCACTACTAATTATCACCACTGACTGGCATAATCAGAAATGTGTTTGTTTTCGTTTTCCTTATGGCTAATAAGCATGAAAGACATAGTGAACTATTTGTGGTCGAATGAAATCCCCAATAGTCTGGAGTAGTGATATTCAAACTTTAAGTATTCCCAGAGGGGCTGGGATTGGGCCCAGAATGCACACTTTTATTTCATTGAGCATTCTGCCTGATTCTGTTGCAGGTGGTCCCTGGGGCATACTTCAAAACACACTTCTATCAAAAATATACCCACTTCAATATTGTCTGTTTTACTCGGAAATGTTTGTTTTGTGTTGGAAGCCGTTACCTTCTCGTGCATGGGTAATCCGCATCCAGAGGAAAATCTGCTTAACCTTGTGCCTAATTTGCTGCCATGTGTGTTAGTGCTGGATGTCAGCAGTATTAGCTTTACCTTCTTTCAACTGGCAAAATTCTGATAAGCCATCTCATTTCAACAGGAGAGCAAAAGGAGTGACTTAATATTTGGAAGTCGTGACTTTCTAGAGTCTAGTTCCTCTAATATCTTTTCTCCCAGAGAGGTGTTTTTATTGTATGTAACCTCCTGAAGACTATGAGGGGAATGTAAAGATTCATCTAGTTCTTGCTGCTCTCCTTATGCCAGTCATGTTCAATGGAAGCATGAAGAAAATAAAATAACCTTTTAAAATCTGTGTATTTTGGTTGCTAACAAAGATATTTAATTTTTCTTGATCTTTGCTTTTGTTTACATGAAAATATTTATGTATATATCACAGAAAAGTTTTCACTTGCTTGACATTTTATTCTGCCATGATTTTTAGTTTTAAGTTTAAAGGACTAAATTCAGATTTATTTTCTGAACCATAGTCCTTCCAAAACTGCCTTCATTGAAAACTCAGTTTTTATAATAAAAATATCAAAAAAACATGTTTGTTATTACAGGTAAATGGTAATACATTTCTTAGGTATATATTGGTACTAGGACTTTGTAATTAAAAATAATTTATTTTAAAATAGTAGCTGACCTGTCCGGGGAAAAAGAAAACACTTTGAATTTTGGACTGTTAATAGTCAGAAATCAAAAAAAGTATGGTTATTTATGCATATTCTTACTACAACCAGGAAATGTGCTACCAATAAGAAAATAAATGTTTAACGTTTCTAAAAGAGTTTTTTTTTTTTTTTTAGGACTACTTTATCCTATCTTAGAAAATTTATCATGAATAATACTTCCTGTTAAATTAAAATCTGAGTTTAGTTTCAAATACTGCTTGCTTTGAGTTCTCATTTTCATATTTGATCTCAAAACTGGTATGTGTGTACTGTACTGTAGTTTTAGAAGTTCTCAGGGATAGTTAAGGTTGAAATCAAACTTGGCAAGAGATCATTAGTATTAAGAAACAGTTTTAAGAAATTCCATCTGGAAGAGTTATGAAAATTTTACTGCTGAGTCATTTAAAATTAGATTGTCACTTGGCAAATAAATGACAGCATCTGCTCCTATTTTGAAAAAATTTCCTACTGCGCTCCCATTTCTAAAATCTAAGGCCTATCTAAAATCGACTTTTAAATCCCTAGGAAATAACATTTATTTGTATAAGAGTTAATTTTTTTCCAGTCAAACATGGAATTTTATTTTTTTCATTCACATGCAATAGCTAAATATATTTCTTTTATTTTAAGTTACAAAAGAAAGTTGATTTACAAATGAAGGTTGTCATTGAATCTACACTTGACAGTTTCTTCTGAAATGGAAAGGTAAGAAAGATACAGCAAAATAGAGGAACATGTTAAACTAAATGCATTTTCACATCTACCATGAAAATAATGAACCCCACTCAGCTCATTCATAATAAAGAGAAACTTTAGGAGCCATTACTACCTTAAGTAGCAAGGGGCATTCAGTGAGACTCAATGCAAAAAGAAAAATTTCCTAGTTATATCAGTCAGCTTTCAACCAGAGGAACAGAACTAGTAGAAGATATTTATTAAGAGATTTATTGCAAAAACTGGCCTACGCAATTATGGGGCTGGCTGGGCAAATCTGAAGTCCAGAGGGCAGACCATCAGGTAGAGGCTGAGAATCATAGGCACAACCTGAAGCTGCTATGCCCAGGTGGAATTTCTTCCTCAAGCCTCAGTTCTGCTTTTAAGGCCTTTCAACTGGTTGACTCAGACCCACCATACTATCTAGGATAATTTTTCTTAATGTGGACTATGAACTCTAATCGTATCAACAAAATACCTTCACAGTAACATCTAGATTAGTGTTTGATAGAATAAGTGGGGTATGTAGCCTGCAGAAATTGACACATGAAAAGATCAACACAATGGTGATACCCAAATTTACAATAAAATTCTCCTGTGATGCTGTGATGGTAGTCTAAAAATAATCAATTACATAAATCTCAGAGTTGAGATTAATAAAATGACCAAGACAGGCTTGTTGCAGAGGATGGGATACATGTTCTGACTGCATTATATTCAGATTCACACAATCATGGGACACAATATCTCTGATTTTCACTCTATCTGTTTTGAAACTTCTTAAAAGGGAGTAATAATTAATTGAAAAGATGATTACATAAACCCACTTCCTTTATATGGCAGCTTTCATTATTTGTGATAACTTGTCAAGGATGATGCCTTTTAAGGAATTCAAAAGCATTTAAAGTTATAATTTACTCTCAGCATAAAAGTGCAGTTAGTAAAAATGATGGGTTACATTTTTGGCCATTTATTGTTGTCAAAATACACTTTATTTTAATTCAAAGTATTTTCTTTTTTTTTCCATCTGAGGAAACTGTTCCCAAGAGATTAAGTAACTTGTCAGGCATAGCTTGGATTCAAACTTAGACCGAATGCCGAAGTTCATACTTTTCTAAGACACCTTGTTCCCATTATTCTCAGGTAACAGATGTGAGTCCCTAGTGAAAAGATCTTACTAAGCATCATACTGGGTGATGATTACCCACCACACATTACATAAAAATAGGAACAGCAACACCTGTTCACGAAGTTGTAGATATTAACACACATCCTAGTTTTGCTGGTTCTTGGTTTTAACTCATTACCTATATTTGGCTAAGTCGGGAAAGAGACTGTCCAGCTGATTGGGCCCCTGGGAGCCTTGGGACACCCAACTCTAATGTCATAGAGATGGAACCTTCATGGAACTTGCTGACTCTGGCTAAAATTTTAGGGACACTTCAATACCCAGACACTTACCTTAAATTGCATAAATCCCAGAACCCCTTTTGGAACGGCTGTCGCCCTGGTGCCTAGTTGGGTTTTAATAATGTACTGACTTGTCTGAAGTACAGGAGTTTAGCTATAGTAGCCAAGACTACTTGGGAGAAGAGGCAGAGGTAATGGCAAGTCAGAAGCTCTGGGGCCCTGTGCCAGCTTTGACACTCCTTGCTGTGTCCCCAGAACTCTTTCAGTGTGACATAAAATGGCAGTGTTTTTAGGATACCCATTAACTCATGATTGGTATAGTAATTATAATTTCTTAATCAATTGAATCATCTGTACCAAACAAAACAAAAACAATACCAAAAAACTGTTACTGTAGTTTATTACATGTTTTTGAAAATAACGAAAAATTTTTAAATACTGACATCTGTTCTGTGGCAGTACCTGTTAGAGGTTTTCAAATACATTATACCCTAAGAAGCAAATGAAGAAACAGTTTTAGAGCAATTAAGTGATTTGCCCAAATTCTGGCAGCAATTAGGAGGTAGAGCTGGGATTCAAACACAGCTTGACAGCTCCCAACTTTAGATCTCTCTTCATTTCACGTTGAGTCAAATTGTACTGTCAGGGGAGGGCTGGATAGTGAGGTTGTAAGTTGTGGGAAAACCAGTAATCGAGTAAACAGAGATCAGATCAATGATTCTGGAAAGTATCTTAATCTAAGAGGTACATTTTTCTTAGAAAGTAGAATAATAGAATTTTTACACCTTAAGGAAAGATTTTCTTTTCTTTTTTAGTTTATAGTGTATCACCCACGGTCAACCACTAAAACAGCTGAGCTCATGGACAAAGAAGCATGGCAGATAACTGTGATGAGGCAGGAATTGCTGCTTCCCAGTGTGTGGTCAGCAGTTGGCTCTCCTCAGTCTGGACTTAACTCCCAAGTGGGGTCTGCAACGCCCCCCTCCCCTTACACTGTTGAGTATTGCTATCACTTTTGCCCTCTGGACTTAACGCTGGAAAAACTTGGCCTTCATGGATGCTGGGGACTCCCTGGGAAACGGTCAGTAGCCAGGGCATATTTTTCTGCTCCCGCCTCCTCTTCCAGGACTCATCTAACGAGCAAGGTGACTGCACGTGGCACAGAAGACTCCTCTCTAACAGGAAGAAAGATGGAGCTCTCTTGTGCAACTTCCCCAAAGTATTTAGTCTTAAAAGCTATGATTAACTTACATTGAGAGACATTAAGATGTCTTTTTTTTTAAAATTCATCTTTATTGTTGAAAGTATTACAGGTGTCCCATTTTTTCCCCCCAACTGACCCCCTCCACCTCGCTCCCACCCCCTCCCCAGGCCTTCACCCGGTCATTGTCTGTGTCCATGGGTTATGCTTATATGCATATAATTTCTTTGGTTAATCTCTTCCCACCCTCCACCCCTCTTCCCTCTGAAATATGATCGTCTGTTGCGTGCGTCAATGTCCCTGGATCTATTTAGTTCATCAGATTCTTTTGTTCGTTAGCTTCTTCTTAAAGAAGACCCTTCAACTTTTCCTGTAGTGCTGCTTTGGTGGTGATGAACTCCTTTAGCTTTTCCTTGTCTGAGAAGCTCTTCATCTGACCTTCAATTCTAAATGATAGCTTTGCTGGGTAGAATAATCTTGGTTATAGTTACATGTTTTTCATCACTTTGAATATTTCTTGCCACTCCCTTCTGGCTTGCAAAGTTTCTGTTGAGAAATCAACTGACAGTCGTATGGGTGCTCTCTTGTATGTAATTAATTCCTTTTCTCTTGCTTCTTTTAAGATTCTCTCTTTGTCTTTAACCTTTGGCATTTTAATTATGATGTGTCTTGCTGTCTCTTTTGGTTTCTCTTGTTTGGGATCCTCTGTGCTTCCTGGACTTGTAAGTTTATTTCTTTCCTTAAGTAGGGGAAGTTTTCTGTAATTATTTTTTCAAATAGGTTTTCAATTTCTTGCTCTCTTTCCTCTTCTGGCACACCAATAATACGAATGTTGGTTTGAAGTTGTCCCAGAGGCTCCTTATGCTATCTTCATATTTCTGGATTCTTCTTTCTTTTTGCTCTTCTGGTTGGATGGATTTTGTTTCTTCATGTTCCAAATTGCTGATTTGATTCTCAGTGTCCTCTGCTCTACTGTTGATTCCATGTAAATTATTCTTCATTTCAGTTTGTGTAGCCTTCATTTCAAATTGGTACTTTATTATGTCATCGATTTTCTCAGTTATTTTCATCATATTCTTACTAATATCCTTGAGCATCCTTATAACCATTATTTTGAACTCTGTATCTGTTAGCTTGCTTGGATCTATTTCATTTAGTTCCTCTTCTAGAGATTTCTTCTGTTCTTTCCTTTGTGACATGTTTCTTTGCCTCCACATTTTGGCTGCTTCCTGGTGTTTGTTTCTATGTATTAGGTAGAGTTGCCATGTCTCCTGGAATTTGTAGAGTGGCTTTGTGTAGTAGGTGTCCTGTAGGGTCCAGTGGCTCAGCCTCCCCAGTCACCTGAGCTGGGCCTTCTAGGTGCTCCCCTGTGTGGGCTGTGTGCATTGTCCTGTTGTAGTTGAGCCTTGGTTGCTGTTGGCGTCACTGGGAGGAAGTGACCCCAAGGCCAATCAGCTGTGAGGACCAGCTGCAACTACAGCCAAAGAGCTGCTGTGCTGGAGACACCCCTATGGAGCAGGATTTACTTCAGTGGGGCTTTGGAGTTCACCAAGTGCGCCCCTTGAGTGTCACTCGTGGCTGTGGTAGGGTTGTAATCCAGCGTGGTAGAGTCTGACCACCAGATGCACTGTCTCTGGGGCCTCCCGGGAGGTGAAAGTCAGCCTGTGACAGTGCCTTGCCCAGGGCCCCCCAGCATGAGCTACACAGCAAACCGTAGTTGGCTGCTCCTTGTGCTGGGCTTGGAGGTGCCCAGGAGAGGCCAAGCTATGAGCCAGTGCAGCTGCCGCCAGTGCCAGGCCTGGGGCCGCTTATCAAGCAGTATGGAGACCGCTGCTACTTGTTTGAGAGATTTTAGGAAAGTCCTGAGCATGAGGCTCAAGAGGCCACTTGCACAGAAAAGCCCCTGGAAATGGCCTGGATGAGCTGCAGGTGGGGAGGGGCGGGGCCTCCGGGAATCACGGGGCGGGGCCAAAGGTGAGAGTCAGGTGCTGGCGATTCAAATATGGCGCCTGCCTGCGGGCTGTGTGCGGGGAGGACTCGCCAAAGGAGCCATGGCCTCCGCCAGCCCGTCTGCCTGGGAGGAAGCCGCCCTCTAGCTCTCGCCCGGATCTCAGGCAGGTTAGTTCCCCTCGAGTGTCCCGGGTCCTTTCCGGCTGCTGCCCGGTGCTGGGCTCAGAGGGAGCGTCCGAGTGAGTCCGTGCCGGGCCCTTAAGAGGAGCTGCTGGGGCTCCCGCAGCCTCCGCGACCCTCAGCCACAGTCCCCGCTGGTTCTACAGCCCGGAGCTGTGGGGACGTCTCTTCCCAGCCCTGGAGCCCTGGGTTGGGGCCTGGTGTGGGGCTGGGACCCCTCCCTCCTCCGGGAAACCCCCACCGCCGAGATTCCCTCCCGGGTTCAACCGGGCACCGGGTGTGGGCCGCGGCCACTTCTCCGGGATTCAGCCCCGACTGGCCTGTGTCTCTGCCCCTCCTATGGGTCTCGGAGCTGCTTCAGTTCCCTGGTTGTGGGGCTTCTGTGCAGCCAGGTTTCAGGAGGCTCTGAGTGATGGTGGTTCTGTATTTTAGTTGTGATTTTGTTTTGGCTGCGGGAGGCAGCGGGTGCAGCTGTTACCTCCGCCCCATCTTGTTTTCCTCCCAACACTAGGATATCTTACGTTCATCTGTGTGAAGGCTACTGTTGCCAATCACCAGGTTTCTATTTGATCTCTCTTAAGGGCAAGAGGCTTCTCATGAAAACAAATCTACAGTAAAACAAGAAGCACGCTGAAGGGAATGCAGCAATGTAACCTGAGAAGAGAGGTGATGACACACCCCTCCCCTCAAAAAAAGTGTCTAGCCTTTCTCCCTTGAGTTCACAGGTTTCTGTCCCCGCTGGATGCTGTGCTCCCTGATGGCTTGTTACTGTTTCCCCAGCACCTAGCATGGTGGCTCATAGAATGTAGTGGTTTCTAAAAGTCTGGAAATGGACTTTTTGATGATAGAATCTTGGTGGTAAAAATCCTAGTGGACTTTTCCAAACCAAGTAGGTTTAAGTGGGAAGATCTGAGACAAGCACCCAAGTCTTTAGTCTCTAAGTCCAGTGACCCACCCTCTATACAAACCTGCCTCCTTGCCTTAGGGGAGAAGGTAATCTGGGGATTTTCTGACACTGCATCTAGGCTAGTTTGGGGGACAAGTGTGGAGAGTGGATGGGTAGGGCCGCTAAATTTTTATTTGCTAAATCTGACAAGCCTGAGAGTAGTGCACTTATGTATATAATTTTTTGACCCATGATGTGCAAATCACGTTATGGAGGAGGTCCTCTGTTCCTTTTGTTTGTAAGACTGACCTGCAGTTACATCTGTGGTCTTGACGAAATATGCTGGGTTCAGGCTTCAGAGGACAAAGGGAGGAGATGACTCATGGTGCAGCCCAGGGCTCTGATACAGATGGACAGAAAACAGCAAGTAAAACGGTGTGTTTCTGTAACTGTTTTGTATAATCTCAGTTTGTTGATGAATGGGAACGGTGATATGGACAAAGCGTATTCAATAATCACCTCCATCAGGGAGATTTGGATGGGAAAAGTTTTCTATTACTGGAATTAGACATCCATATGTTGAATGTCATTTGAACACTTGCAACAGAAATTCAGAGTTTAAATCACTTTCACCATGGTGTTGGCAGGACTGGGAACACTTTTTTTTTTCAGCTGTTCTTCCTGATGGGACCTATAAATAGCTTTAGGGAAGTATATAATTATCTCAAAGTAGAAGCTGAAGATAAAAAGCTGCTTGAGATTTTAAAAGAACATTTAATAATTATTATTATGTAACATTTATTAAGTATGCTCACTGTGCCTCATTGTCTTTGCCAGGAAGAAACTTGAAATAAAAAGTCAATCCAAGATGTCACATATATAAATAGACCAAAAGGTATATTAACATGGTGCCAGAACAAAGGGTTGATTCAATAAAAAAAGAAAACTTAGGAGAACAAAAAAGGCAGCCAAATCAGTGTAGTATTGTATAGAAATGAATAAAACTTATATTTAGTAACAAATCTTTAAAATACTGGCAGTTTAAAATAAAGATAGTCACATAAAAACGCATAACATTATGGTATAATCATGGGGTACCGTGTTTTTGGCAGCTAGCTTAGAGTTTTACATATAGAAGGAGTTTACTTTGTTCAGTGAATGAATAGTAAGCTTTAAATACTAAATACAGATTCATTGTTGGTTAAGGCAAGCTGTTATGAATGATGATTTCAGTCATTAGTTCCTGGCTAAGACTTATTACTTATAGAAAGTTAATAACCAAATAATCTTATTAATGGCAGTCATCATTTACTTGATGCCTACTAGATGATGCAAGTATTATATCTATATAAATATATAATCTCTAATTCTTATAATAACTCTGGGAGGTGGTGATTCTATTTTATACATCCTGTAAGGCTCCAAGTGGTTAATTAAATTTAAGAGGCCACAGGACTCATAAAGTAGAGATTAAAGAATTCAAACCCACATCTGAGTAGACACTGAAGCTCAGGCTCCTTTCAAATTGTAGTATCATCTGTCCAACCTCTTACCTATGCTTTGTTTCCTTTGCCTTATTTTCCTTTAGAACCTGATTGTCCTGCTCAACCTAGCTCTGATTTCATGATTCACCCTATTGCCTCTGGTCCTCCCTTCAGCTTGTCCTCAACTCTTCTATGGTCTTCTGGCCTGAGGCTTTGGTAACCTGTCTACATTATTCATTGTCTTCATCTTGTTATAATACAAGGCTCAGCATTGCTACACACTTCTCAGCACTGATAATTTGCATAGATGCTATCCCACGAGATAAAATATGAATACATATCCTCATCATGGCCTGAAGCCATGTGTTTCTCATTTGCAAGCAAGAAGCACAGAAAACGAACCAAAGATCCTTATTAAATATACTTGACCCTTCTACCCCGAGAGAACTGAATATAAGGGCAGAAATCCTGCAGGCCAGGCGGGTACACAGCTCCTGGAAGCCAAGGCCAATAGAAGACTTGAGATCTAAACAGTCCAAATGATGGTAGTTTCTTTGTGTTGGGGTTCTTCTGAGGAACATGTTCTGACATGATGACCACTGGAGAGGCAGGCAAGACTTTGGTAGTGGAGGGGGACTCAGGTTGATAGAGTTCCGAGTCAGACCTTTAACCAAGAGCTGGATACCTTCTTCCCCAGGGATGTTAGCTTGGCCAAGAGGTCATAGAGTACCTAAAGGCTTGTGACTCTTGTCATGAAGTCCTGAAGTCTTAGAAGCAGGGCCTCATGGGAAGTTGCCCCCTTTGGCACCCCAAGTGCTCATCTGGGTGCTTTCAATGTAATGGCAAAAGGGGCTGATAAACAGTGGTATTATGAAGTTACAGGGTTAGAAATAACATTAGAACAAAAAAAAAAGCAGTTCTTTCCTCTTCTGGAAAAGGGCCAGTTACCCATAGTAACATAGCACAGCAATCACCAGCTTGCGAGAAAAGTCAGATCTAGGCATGGATACGGTGAGAACATGGAAGTGGAGCATGAAAACTCTGTCAGTGTCTGACAGTAGCAGAGTGAAGTTAAGTAAAAGAAAGTGGGAAATGAAGAAACCCTGAGGAATGAGACTGGCAGGAAAGAGGCCAGTGGGTAAAAGCTTCTGGAAGCTAATGAGATGCAGAGCTGGCTGTCAAGGATGTGGGCTGATGTCTAGATTTGCAGTTTGTTTACACATTTAGGTCTCCCTCTATTGATGGCTAAGGGAAAATGGACCTTTGCTCCACCATGTGCTGTGATTATCTTCATGCTCTGCCACCCAGCTTGCTCACTGGATTCTCATTACTTACTCTCATGTGAATGGCTTCCTCCCTTTGCCCTGACTTTTGGGATGTTTTCTAGCAGTTGGTTGTGCTTCCTTCTTGTACTACAATTAAAATTCTCCAGCCTTGCTTCTTCAGGCAACCCTGGGTGATCATCTCTGGTCCAACCTTAACTCTGGGTGGTATTTCTCTGGCTCCACAAGTGTGACTTGAACATCAGTCTGTGCATTCATAAAGTAGTGCTAGCTTTTGTGACAACAAACCCCTCAAATGTGTGACTCAACACAAGAATCATTAATTTCTCTTTCATACAACAACCCAATTCAGATAGGTGTTCCCAATTGGCTCCCAAATAATTATACAGGAATCCAGGATGATGGAAGTTCTAGCTTCAGTATGTGGATGTCAATGTACCAATATTCAGCCAGTGGACTGGATAAAAGAGGTACCATGCTTGGACACCTCAGAGAGTTTTATGGTCCCAGCCTGGAAGTGACATTCATCACTTCTCCCTCATATTCCACTGGATAGAATTCAGCCACATGGACACACTTTGCTGCAATGGAGACTGAAAAATGTGGTTTAGTTGTGTGTCTCAGATGAAGACATGAGTTTAGTGAAAACATAGTGTTTTCTGTTACAGTAGAGTTGGCAGTGACCCCTTTGTTTCTGATTAGTGTCCCAAAGAAAGGAAACCACCTGAGATGGTGGGCTTCTCTTGCTGATAGCGGCCCAGGAGGGTTACTCTTTGTGCAGGCTGAGCTTTGCTTTGATACAGTTAGCAGAAAGATTTTCCCTTAAACAGTCTAGCACCTCAATTTCCTTATGCCACTGAGGAACTCTGTACCCCAGGCTGTGAAATTTATGGGGAGGAAGAATGAGTGACAATCTTGATATCCTGGTAGAAAAGGGAGACAAAAAGATAAACAATCCCACACTCCTGACCAGTCAGACTCCTCCTGGAGCACCTTGCAGGACTTCTGGGAGTGTTTCAGGCCATGTCAGATCATCCAGCCTGGAAGCAAGTGCCTCCACTACCATTTGTCACCTCTACTGGGATGTTAGTCAGTGTGTTGCTGTGTCTTAGAGTTCTGGTTGCTGACACAGGTTTTATTCAGGAACAACGAGAATAGAAATGTCTGACAACAGAGAGGTTTTCTGGACACTTACATAGTTTATTAGTCTGGACAACAACATGAGTTGCCTGTACATAGGTCAGTTGGCAAGCCAATTATATCGTTTCAATAGCTGAAGACGAGATAAGCTATGTGAGCGGGGGAAGCGTGTTACTGCCATATGAAAGTGCAGTCAGTGGGTACATTTATAGGTTATCCCAGGAAGCTAGCTACTACTGTATAGATTCCCCTCCATATTTGAGGTGCCTTTTACCCAATGATGGGACACGGACTGCCTGCTCTAGTAAGTGCAACTGCTGGTTTTCTCTTCTCTTCCTTTGGTTCCTTTTTCTCTCTTCCCTCTTTTATTTATTACAACTCTAGGTGCTCATGGGACTGAGAGGGCTGGGCATAAACCCTTAGGATGGTAGTTGTAGAAAATCCTGTTCTCTGGATCCTGGTATATCGGCCCAGCTACTGAGCTGCCCCAAATTTGTTCAAATCTAAGTAATCACTACTGGTTACCACAAATGGCTGGACAGTTGGAGAAGGCTCACAACCCATGAACATCTGGATGGAAGACATAGGATAACTAATGCTGGAGGTCAACTAAGGTACGCACAGATATTCATATAAAAGTGAATCTTAAACACCTTTGTGTGTTTCATGGCCTTGGTATTTGTGATGACTCACAAATGAGATTCTCCTGCCTTCTGACTTCATTTCTTAATTCTTCCATTTAGGAGTTCACTTTACCCTCAGGATCTGATGCTTGCCTGTAAATTACTGTTGTATCTCCTTGATTGTGATTCAAATTATGCCCCTGGAATCTTGGCCATAAGCTTTCTTTGGAAAACATTTCACCTGGTAAAAAAAATTCCCCCAAATTCCTATGGTTCACCTGGGCCTTAATCTGCAACTCTCCTCCTGGGCGGCAGAATCCTCCTGGGCCGCAGAACCTGGAGTTGGTCAGAAGAGACCATTGGAACAGATGGAACAAACCTGAAGTTACCTATGGCTCAGATCCCTTACTCCTAAAATACTGTATTTCAAACATTTGTGTGTGTGTGTAATAAACCCACTTAGTTTATTAAAAGTACAGAGCCCCAACCAAAACCTACTGAATCAGAATGTTTTATAAACAGTTTGATCCCCAGTCTGCTTTCTGGGAGATTCTCTCTGGTCCATTGAATTCTGTGCATATGACTCAGATGGGTATTGGAGATAATGATCTATCTAATAGTATTGTCTTGGAGCAGTCTACTTGGGGTTAGTAAAATTTCAGGATCCTAAGAGTTGATTTAGCTCAAACAAAGCAACTTCCTTAATAGTTTATGAGGCTTTCAATCCCCACTCCACTTTTCATTCCCTGGATTCCATGGGCTAATGATACAAAGTCAGACATCATATTAAGATATCATCTTTGAATTGTGAAACTGGGCATGATAATTTCAGTCTCTTCGCTGTTGGCCTTGCCTTGGTCTCAAACATTAGCTCATGTACTTGACTCTAAACTGAATGGCTTCCATTTTGGTCTCTGCCTAGGGATAAAAGTAAACAGCTGTTGCAGGAGTCATCGGAAATTTGCCTCTCACTCCTAGACTCCATCCCGGCTTCTTCTACATTTAGGTTAGCCCTTCTCTTTGTCAGTCACTCCTAGCGTGCATAACAGCAGATAGTTGAGTGGGAAAATATTCCAATTTTGTCTCCTAGAACAGCTCCTCCCTGCCTGTCCTGGCATGAACCTTAACTGACAGCAAAACATTCCATTTTCCAACCCCTGGTTTCATTTCATTGTATTTTTAGCCATCTCAGATTGCAGGCCACAGACAGAAATGGTCTCCATTAGCAATTCATAATTTTCATTCCTTTCTGCTTTCAGATGAGCCAGTTTCAACTTAAGGGAATCTTTTCTTTGTAGGACCTTATAGAAAGCCACAATAAATAATATTCTCTGAACTCCTAATTCTTTACTCTCAAGTCTTTTAGTGGGGAAGCTGTTGGATGCACATGGTGTCAGTCCCAAGATACAAGTAGAAGACTACTTTCTTCTTTCTAATTGCACCTTCCCGAGGCAACCAATCTTAGCTATTGGCTATGTATACTTATGCATTTTCCTCTATGCTTATAGAAACTTAAACTTTCAATTATGTTTAGTTTTGTTTGCTTATTTATTCATTTTACAAAACAAGGTTATTCTGTATACATTATTGTGCAATATATTTGTTCTTTAATAGATCATAGTTGTTTTTACAGTTCAATCTACATGGATGTAACCCATTCTTCTTACTAACTGCACTCCACATTTGCATCTTTGCGCTGATTAATGTTTCTCATTGAGTTTTATTCCAATTCTTGTCTTTAACTATAACTCTGAGCCTTTAACTATTTCCTCTCTGACTGTACTACTTTAATTATGTCTCCAAATTAGGAGCATAAAAGAAACAGTGGTTGATGGCATGTCTTAGGTAATGTGAAGGATATGTAAACTTCACAAGCATTAAGGTGCCCAGTTTACCATTTTGAAATTTGATTTTTTTTCTGTTTTTAAAAGCAGGTTGTTCTTTCTTTTTCTTATTATAATAACTGGGAATTCTTTCTCTGTGTACTTTGCAAGAGATCACACTTGGGGAATAGCCCTAGGGAGACTTTTCAGCTGCAAATAATGAAGTAATGGTCTTATGAGGGATCTAGAAATTAGATGAAAACCAGAAAGGTTTAAGATTTTAACCCTAACCCAGCAAATAATAACTTGTGTTCTTCCTTTGATATGAAAATTTAACTCTTAGGCATATTAATTTATTTTTCATCAGTGAGAGGGATACATTTTATTTTTTAATAACTCTATTAAACATTAATTCCTGATGGTTGGTTGTGTAATATCTGCTTAGTACATATGCTATACTTTAAAGTGAGTAGTAAATGACTTTATAATGATCAAGTCTCCCACCTCCCTTCAAAGATATGAAAGAAGAGAAAACAGTGATTTTAAACTGAGGAAAATCTAAAATTACCTATTGAACTTATCCTCAAGGTGACACAGGACTTTTCCTGGTTTCCCTAAGGAACAATTTTTTCTTGACAACAACGAAATGTAATTTCAGAGACAGAGAGGATGATATGAACCAAATCTGACAATATAATAAGGGCATAACACAGGTAGTCACAATATTTCCAAGCAGTATTTATCAGCTAAATAACACCAAAGAGAACCAAACAGAACACCTTGTAGTAAATTAACCTATAAACTAGATAGACAAAGTCAGCTGTGGTTTCTGTATAAGTTCAAAGCACAGATGAAAATTGGCTCCTCTGGCTATAGTCATTTTAGACTCCAGGAACACTGATAATTTCCTGAGGTTATAAATATTGCAAAAGTTTAAAGCATGATTATTCCTGAGATAACTAGAATCAGGCTTAGTTTTGGCCTGCCACAACATCAAAAGTTGGAGATTCAGGTTGGAAGTTAATTTTGGCATTTATTTCCCCAGTTCCTAAATTCTACAAGGGAATTTTTAGCATTGTTCATCAAAACAAACAGGATAAAAACCAAACAGATTATAAACAATAGCAAACAAGTAATTTGATATTAGGAGTTGCTGATTTCCTATAAAAGGACTGTGTAAGGGTAGCCTTTCTGAACTGTGTCTAAGGAGTTTTCTTTGCAGTTCCAGGTTTAGCATGCTCGTGGAATATCCTTTTCAGGAGTAGTAGCACTCAACAGAGATCAACGTGATAATGGGAGAGGACAGGGAGAAGATTAGCTTAAATTAGCAACAGAGAGATTCTGAAGGAAATTAAAATTTTAGGACTTGAAAGCCTACCCATGAACATTCCTCTTTCTCTTTTAACAGAAACTATAGGTTCTGAATGATACTGCTTTGTAATTAGGGTGGAATTCTGAAATTTCGTACAGTCATATTCACTGTTCTTGAAGCACGCTGTAAATCCAATGCAACATCAACTTGACAATAAGCATTTTAAGGCTGGCTTTCTTTAATGAGGATTTTCTAATTTAAGAATGATGTGACCATCACCACTTCAAAGATCCTTGAATAGATAGAAAGCAGTAATTATCCAGACACTTGTTCACAAATTTGTTTCATATTATTATTATTTTTTTATCACCAAAGAGCAGCAACTTGGTTAACACATTTTTGTTCTTATCGTGGCCAAATGGCACTTAGTTACTGTCAAAATTGTGCTCATTAGGAGTGTTAAAAAAATTACTGAAGTATGACAGAAAGGATTAGCTTTCTTATAGAAATTATTTTTGAAAGAATGAATGCCATGATGCTTTTGGTTTTTAAGTGAAATCTTCTGCTGACTTACTTAAAATATCTCATAATGGAAATGAATATCTTACTGTAGAAGTGGAACAACTTTTTTCAGTAGGCATAACTTAATTTTCATAGTCAAGTATAAAACAAAAAATGAGTGATCTATAAACATACTTGTGCTATTGTGTGTTTTTTAAAAACAATTATAAAAATGTGCATTTATGTATTCCCAGTGGCTTTTAAATAATAACTGTGGCCTTGACCAAAAGAAGGGCTTTATTGCCCGCTTTTCAAGATGAGTACAGGTAGAGCAAAGTTGTACTTTCTCACCTCTGAAAGTGTACTGCATTTTTATTCTAGGATTTATTTGCTTGGGAGAAAAAGAGATAGCTGTATTCTTGAGGAAGCCAAAAAGAGGGTGTGAATCCTTATGTGTATAATTTGGTTGCTGATTTATCTAGGGGTAGACAGTGGACCACAAAAATAAAATTTTTCAATAATATTATTAAGGAAATGTATTTAATTTTACAGTGTGGGCTTTTTATCTCACATGAAATAATGTGTGCAGTGGTGTATGGATGAGGGAAACTGTAAACTTTTGGATTGGGGGTAGATTGGAAATAGGCCAAAGACTAATTAGACAAGTTGGAAAGGAAGTTGTTGAAGGAAGAGTGTAAATATCCTGCTCTCCTAGGGCATCATAGAATTTCATGTGCAGGTACCTTCTCTCTCCACTAGAAGTACCCATGGTTTATGAGAAGAGGAGTTGTGGTAGATCAAATGATCGTGTTTGTCCTTAAGATATTTTCCTTCTATTCCTAGTGTGTTGAGTATTTTTTATCATTAAAAGGTGTTGAATTTTGTCAACTGCTTTTTCTGTATCATTAGAGATGATAATGTGGGTTTCTTCATTCTTTTTATGTGACATATTACATTGATTGTTTTTTATATGTGGAACCATCCTTGCATTCCAGAAACAAGTCCCATTTAGTCATGGTATATAATCTTTTTAGTGTATGGCTGAAATCAGTTTGCTAGTATTTTGTTCAGGATTTTTCTATCAATCTTCAAAAAAGATATTGTTCTATCACTTTTTTATTGTGTATTGGGGCATTGGTATCAGGGTAATGCTGACTTCATAGAATGAGTCAGGAGTGTGCCCTCCATTTCATTTTTTTGGAAGTTTGAAAACAATTTGTATTAGTTCTTTATATGTTTGCTAGAATTCACCAGTGAACTATCAGGCTTTTGATTACTGACTGAATCTCCTAACTAGTTACATGTCTACTTAGATTTTTTTTTCTGTTCTAGAGTCCAAAAATAAAGTTGATTCCAAAGAGACAGACATTGGCAAGGAACTGTTCTTGTTTTCTAACCACTGTCCAACATCCCAGTGATTAGGTTGGAACTCATCGAAGTCTAGGTGACTGCTGGGTATGCCATATTCAGTACACTACAAGCACTAATCACCCCAACTAATATGCTTTCAGAAAAATGTAGCATATAGAGAGCGTTTTCTCATTGGGCAATTTTCACTGAAACTTATCCAACACAAAGGTACTCTTGGGCAGGTGGACAAAGGTCCTTAGCCTTGGGCTAAGCAGCCAGCTCCTACTCACTTTTATGCAAATTCTCCTCAGGACCAATGTTTGCTGAAGTCACCTTCTTCTTTCTTCTTAGCTAGCGCCTTCTGCTTTTCCTTCTGATCCTTTTTCTTTCCATGTAGTCTCCTTCTTAGGCTAGCCTTTTGCAAATTTTTAGCATCAGTTTAGTCCATATTTTAATATGAAATTATGAGAGTTACAACTCCCTGAAGACCGTCCAGAACTGGGTTGGTGGATGCAGGAAAGAAACCAGTGGTTGGTATTGGACAGTGAGAGAAAGAAGACTTTGGGAACTACTTGTTGAAGTACAGTGGGAGTAGCCAGTGGGGATGCTAGCTAGTGAGTCATATTTACCCACCAGGAATGTCCAGTCCTCACTCATGTGAGCCTTTAGCAGCCCCAGGGTTCACGTGACATCCTCCTTTGTACTGTATAAGGTCTACTTATTGGGGTTCAGGGACTAGGTGCTGGGGTAAGGACAGTATTACTGCCAAGAAAACACAGTTACTCATTGCTTAGCTAGTAGACTTGGTCTTAGATCTCAACCACTCAGACTCTATCACTGCCAAATATTATAAGATCCTGGGAGGAAATTTGTATGGAAGTTAGTTTGGCCAAATGAAATGTAAGAGCCCCACATTACTGAGTGGTGGGGATGGCCCTGAAGCTCATGGTTTGTTTAAGGATTTGTGCACAGGGCCCAGCCACCATGAACCTGGAGGGAAATGGGGCCACCTGGCCAATTTTTTAATGTAAAGAGCTGAAAAGGCTTGTTGGTGGAGTGGATGTGTAGTTTGTGAGACAGAAAGAAATCAAGGAGAACACTTAGCTTTTGGGTCTTTTTAGTATATCTTTAAAAATGTTCTACTTTGATTCTCTAAAGTGAAGCATCTCTGCATTGGTGAGGTATATATTTTTGGGTGCCATTAAGCTATGCGGTCTGGCACAAGCAGTGGGACATTTCTAGGAATTGACTAGTTCTCTGTTTTCTTGTCTAGAAAACTCACTAATTAAGCCTTTTAAAATGAGCACATAAGCTTACAAAATAAAGAATAAAGCTCTGAGACTGATGGCCCTTCACCCACTACAGTACAAATGCCAAATGTGTCTTTTAATCTTTCCCAGTAAATTGAAATTGTATTTTGGGAACTCCTGGTACAAGTTAATGAGATTTATATTGGTATGATCTGTGAGTCATAATTGAAGAGCAATTGTGGTCTTGTGGTTTTCCTATTGCATGAACATATAAAAGCAATGAGATAGAAATTTGTCTGGAAATTGATGAAATTAAAACATGTAAGTGGCTAGCATTGTTTTATCTGCTCTTGAGTCTCTTTTTTAAAAACTGCTTTATATGGACTTCTTTTCCAGCTTCTATGTGTGATTGTACCTCAAATCCAGGTTTTTTTAGAATGGCGTTTTTGGAAACTTAGGCAAGCAAGGGGCATTTTCAGAAATGGATAGGGTAGGGATTTGGCTGGAGCTGAAAAATTCACAGCTCAAAAAACTGACTGTGCAAAATCCTTAATTTACTTAAACTCTTCTCAGAAGACTGTTAAAAATTTCCCAGAAGCAATTTGAATAAGAGTGAATGTTTATGACCTTGGAGCTTTTTAATATCCATGTATTTAACACTTCAAAATAAAAGTCATTGTACATAAGTGCGTATAACAGAGCAATGCAATTTTTGTAACCTGTTAACATTGAAATTATTGAAGGAATATCTGTAACAGTCCTTGATCTACACCAAAGATTCATAGTCTATTGAAAAATCTTCTCAAGAAACCTGGGAATTAACTTAGGTGTATGTCTACCTTTACAATTATAGAGCAGCTGCTTAAGCATATGATGTGCTAAACATCAAAAAAGGGATGTGATCCCATGGCTTACCCAAACACAGTGTACTGCTTTGTTACATTTTTAAACTTCATCTAAAAACTATTTTAAGGTTTGCTCATTGACTGGCAACTTTAATTTCAGTGTCTTTGCTTTGTTTTGTTTAACTAACCGTCTCTCCAAAAATGCCCTCAAATAAAACAGATTTTATCATAGTTAAATCATTACAGATAATGTCCTTGGATAAATTAAAAATGTATGATGTAAAAATGAAAGAAGTGTATCTTATTGATGTGGCAATAAACCAAGTAAAGAGCAAAATGAGAGAATGGAGAGAATGAAATGAAACAATAAGGGACAAATCCTTGGGTGGCTAAAAAACAGTTTTCAAGAAAACTATTGTGTTGGAGTGCATGTGATCCCTCTTGCTCCGTGAGATGCCTTCTAAAACATTCAATTCATTTTCAGAAGGGAATTTGAGATGTTTAAAAAATATTTCCTTTCAAAATTTCTTTCCATATTCCCAAATAAATTGAGCATAATTACTAGTGTGATTGCATGATGAATGTAATCACTGTAATTTTATTCTTGTTCTTTTATTTATTCTTTGAGAAATAGTTGCACTAGAATTAAAGCTCTGTGGTGGTTAATTAATTAATATACGGGAAATGAGGTTGTGGTTACTGCATCAAGAAGTAATATTTTTACCTGTGTAAAAGGCAATTCCTCCCACTCAATCATCTTGCTTTTTTCAAGTTTAGCTAATCTTCACAGTTGGGAAATTGGTATCCAGAGTGTGGATGAGGGATCTTTGCTTTTCCCCCTTTTATCTCTTTGGCTGGTGGCATTTGAGTGATGGTCAGGCATTGTTTACATATGTCAGCCATGCTAAGTATGCTCAGCATTCCCATTTAGTATGTTAAATTAATGTAACTGATATTTTCCTAAAACATTTAATGAGAACATATATTATGTAACATATTTTGTGTTAGACATTTCAAACTCAATTATTTCATTAAATTTTTACAATGCACTTGTGAGTTCAACGGGAGAGGTGTTCACATTTGTGAGATATTGCAGAATGGCTCTGGGCTAGTTTAATGTACAGAAAGCCTATTCCATTTATCCAAGTATGTGTTTCAACTAATTATGCTCTTTGAACACCAGATCCCAGAAGAGAGAGAAAAAGAGCCAGCCTGCTGGCTCCTCATGCTGGAGATTTTCTGATCTAGACTTTCTTTCCCTGGACAAATAGTGCTAGAGGTGGGCAGCACATCGATGGTTCCTGCAGATACCACTTGCTTTCTTGGACCCCCATTTTCAGTTAATTAGCTTACTCTTGGGACAGTCATAAATTGGGTTTCAAAACTCTGCTGTCCTGCACAGCACTCCACTGAGCAACTGTCCCCCTGAGCATTTATATGACAATATATGAGGAATGAGTGATTACTCTTGATTTATTTCTCCCGCCACATCCAGTTAGAGGAATGAGTGTTCAATGATGTTTGGCTCCACTGTGTCAATCTAACTTAAAGATAAGATTAGCAATAAAAATCAAAATGTTTCTTTGCCAGGCCATTTTGAATAGTTTAAAAAATGTTCTCTGATTCATGATACATTTTGAGCCAAAATGTATCATGAACCCTGAATATTAATGTAGTCTGGACTTCTATTTTTCAAAGGGAAGGAAAATAATTTTCTGTGAAGGAAAGGCCTTATTATACAGGCTGATAATCAGTTTTACCCTTTGATCTAAACCAATGTAAGATAATCACAAACTTGAGAATAACCCGAACTAAAACTAAACCTAAATTGATCCATCAAGGTGGGTCTAGTGCTCATGAAACTAAATCATCCAGTTTTTGGTGCCTCTTGTGAAAATGCAGATCAGCAGCTATTGCCAAGTGGTAGAGATAGGAGTGCTTAGCTGAAATACAATATACTAGCATAGTTAAGCTAGAATTCCACCAGAATATACTCTCCATGTGAGCAGGAGCTTTAGTTTGTTTACTGCTGTAGCTCCAGTGCCCAGCCCCTCAGTAAATATTTGTTAAATTTAATAAATGACTCTGATGGTATAGAATTTACATTCAGACAGACTACTTATTAGCTAGCCATGGCAAAGCATTTGCCATGACTAATCCTCGGAATCTCAATGTCTTCATCCTTTAAAATGAGGATGATCGTGCTTACCTTATAAGGTTGTGGTAAAGATGAAATATAACATATTTTAAGTCCCTAGTACAGTATCTCAGACACAATAGGTGTTTAACTGGAAGAGAGGCCTGCAGAGAAACAGGTGGCTGAAAAAAGGGCAGCTAAACATCAGATGCTCCTATTTTTTTAAGGTGTAAAAAAAGGAGTGTGCATTTTTTGTTTATTTCAGGTTTATTTCTCTGGCAGGTTTTATGTAGTACTATACTGTTTCTTTCAGGGGACGTCATACATGACAATTTCAGTGGATTCTAGAAATAAATGTTTACAAAGGTAGAAGGGGAATCAGTATTAAATTTACTTGGAAGGATACATCCCTGAGAAGAACTTCAGTTCTACCTGAGATTCCTTGATTAGTCACAAAGCTCTATAAAGGTCCACCTGTCACACACTGATATTGTGAGGAGACAGCCTAGTCCAAAGCACCACTGTTTTTTGCCTTGAGCAAAAATTGGTATGATTGCACTGTCCCCGTGACATGTATCAGATAATGGCTAGTAAATGTGTCTTTTATTTTAAAATGAAGAAAAAAGTAATGTGGCAGAGGTTGAATTTGAGGGGGTGGGGAGGGGAATACATTGTTTGAAAAAAATGGAAGAGAGTCTTTAGGTTCAGCTTTAATATGCTGCCCCAAATCCATTCCAACTTATTATCTCTTGTGAATTTCAAAGTCATCCGGTAGAAATCACTTAGGAGGAGGTTAATTGTGACACTTTGGGGAAAAATTCACTTGGAAAAAAAATTCACCGCTCATGTAAACTCTTTTTTGGAATGCAATTTAGCACTCACCTCAGAACACAGGGATTGAAAAAGATTCTGAAAGAAATTTAAAAGGCTTTAAAAACTCAGAAATAATATTTTTGAGAAGAAGGGAGACTGAAATTTTCTAAATTTTGATAAAAGATAGGTTCTGACTTAAACTTCTAAAGCAGGCAGGGGACAGTGGCTGAACCTCCTTCAAGAGACTTGACATTCAATATTAGAACACGCTATGCTTTCAGAAACACTGATAGAAGACCATGTCCTGAGAGTCAAGAAAAAGATAGGTAGATTTAGCTGTATAAATATTTGAAGCCTCTGGTGACCAAATGCAGCAGAATCAAAATCGGCAAACTTGGAAAAGACACTTACAAAGAGTTAATATTATTGATATATAAAGGAATGCAGAATTACCCAAAATCCAATGAGCACTTAAAATATATTTGAATTCTCTAATAATACAAGAAATTTAAAAGCAAATAATTTTTTTAACTTGCCTTTTTTGTTCTTTTTAATTTTCAGCCTTATTGGGTATAAATGACATATAATAAAAAACACATTTGAAGTATATAATTGGTGAGTTTCCACGTATGTATATACCTGTGAAACAGCATTGTAATCAAGGAAATGATTAGAACTCAACAAAAGGAAAAAAATGACATCCTCATTACCTCCCAATTCTCCTCTTTACAATCCCTCCACAGACTTTTTAAAACCAAACCAGTGTGGCAAAAATTAAAAATACTGATAAGAACTTAGTGTTGGTGAGAGTGTCAGGAAATAGTCCATTTCATATACTATTAATGAGACTCTAAATTGATATAACTGTTTTGGAAAAAAATCTAGAAACATTTAACAAAAGTTCTTACATCCCTTTGACCCAGCAATTGCAGTGTTGGAATTTATAAATAAAGTGCACAAAAGTAGAGTGAGAATTTAATGCTGATTAAAATATTTCTTATAAATTTAAATAAGTAAAGAAATAAATAAGGAAAATGTATCATTGAAAATATATATACATTAAAGAAAATAGAATGTAATATATATAGGCACCAAAGTACAGGGTGGGACAAAAGTAGGTTTACAGTTGTGAGTATGTGAAACAGTTTATTTTTGTATTATTATTTATTAATTATTGTATTATTTTCTATACTAACAACTGTAAACCTACTTTTGCCCCACCCTGTACTAATAATATAATAATAAGATGAGGGACATTGTTTAAAAAGTATTCAGTTTTTGTATAAAAAATATATTTAATATAAAGTCTGAAATATATATAGGAAAATATTAGTGATTATTTCTAGGTGGATACATTAAGGGTAGCTTTATTCTTTGCAGATTTCTGTATTGTATAGATATTTAAAAATGTGAACATTTACTATTTTATAATCTGAAAAGAGATAAAGCTATTTTTATTTTGAAAGGGATAACAATCTTAATAGTCAATCTAGGGATTTTGAAGCACCATTACAATTTATAAACTGTTATTTTAATATGTTTGCATGGACTTAAATTCCTTCTGATTTCATTGCTTAATAGTGAGTTCTGTTGGTGGATAACACAGTGTTGGTGGATTATTTTGTTCCTCAACATATATATCTAATTACTAAGCTCCCGACAACACAGCTATAGAGAGCAGCCCATTTAGACTAGGCAATTACAGAATTAAAATGATTAGTTGCAATTATAGCTAAATTTCCAAATTAAGGATTAACTTCCATGTAATGTGTAATGTCAGCACATACTAATATTTAATTTTAAAAAGCTCAATGAAAGAACTTCCTATTTACCATTGTCTGCCACTTAACATGTATTTACAGTGGCCTGGATGTAAGAATACTTACTTTACATAATTTCAAGTCAATGAACTAAATATATTTTAGTTGAATTTACCATTTTTCTAAGGGGACAGATAAATCATTCTCTCTCCACTGAGTTCCTTCTGCTGGAAATGTCTATTGCATTCAGTGAGGTGCTGAAATAAACCATTTATTTCCCCAGGATAAGCTATTAGGAAAAAAGCTACTGAAGAAGTTTCTATGACGTCAAAATGTAGTTACCACTTCATGTTTCCACTCATCTTTAATTTAAAACAGAGGTAAAATATTGCCTTGATTTTAAAAAAAAAGAAAAAAGATTATCATTAGAGAAATATACCCACAGCTAGGGATTTATTTATCTATTTTTTTGAGATTGTCAGTAGGTCATCTGTTTTTTCTTTGGATGAATTGGACAGCAGACAATACGCTCTAAGAATATGTTGCAATCTAGCTTTACCTGGATGTGATCAGAAATAGTAGTAGTGGCTCAATCAGTAATCGTACAGCAGTTATAGATAATGTGTCCTGAGCAGACAGCAGCCTCAATGGGTGTGATCAGTTGTTAAAACTTTTGTTCCCAAGCTGATGATGATAGAAAGATGTTAGAGTCATCATGTAATTACATCATAGTGTGACTTTGGGAAGCATCAGTCATCGCAGGTCACATAACTACTTCATTTTATACCTGTTACTCAGTTAGACTGTGAGCACCTTGAAAGGAAGACTGGACTTTTTTTTATCTTGTTATCCGTAGCACCTAACAGAGGTCCCACATTACAAGCAAACATGAAAAGTTGATTGGGTAAAGAGTGAAAGAATATGGAAGCCCCACTGGTGTGGCTCAGTGGTTGAGTGTGGACCCATGAACCAGGAGGTCACCGGTTTGATACCCGGTCAGGGCACATGCCTGGGTTTCAGGCTTAATCTTCAGTAGGGGGCATGTAGGAGGCAGCTGATCCATGTTTCTCTCTCTTCGATGTTTCTATCTCTCTCTCCCTCTCTCTTCCCCTCTCTCTAAAATCAATAAAAATATTTTAAAAAATGGAAGCATATGGAAAAATCATAATCAGTAACTTGAGTTTTTCTTTCTGCTGAGTAATTCCTTCAACTTTTCCTGAAGGATTAGCAGTCATATCTGAAGTTCAGGAAAACAGATAAAAGGACATTTCACCTGTCTGACATCATTAAGGAAATGAGATAAAAACATTTTCCCCATGAGTAAAACCATTTTACAGATACTAGAAGCTTTTCTCTTCCTGGCTTAACTATTTTGATGGAAATCTTTCTAAGATCTAGCGCATACTTCCTTACTCCAGTAAAAATATTTTTGGAGAATTAAAAGTTTTTTTACTTAAAGGTTGCCATTTAAAATCCATTATTGTACCTTTAGGCTATTGAACCTACAGGTAACAAGTAAATCTTGCTCTTCTCTTGAGTCTCAGTTTTGACTTCTCTACATCTGGAAACCTTTCTTTATGCCCCAAATGTGGGTCTCAAGCAACATCTATACCATCCTATACTTTTTATTTTATAATTTATCCTTCTTGATTATAATCATCTGTTTTCTTGTGTGATTCTCCTAATACATTGTAATTTCCATGACAATAGTGATCCTTACAGTCTCATTTACCTGGAACAGTGATCAGTGTATAATAGGCAGTAAGTAAATGTGGCAGGTCTGAATAGTACATTTAGTGTAAGACTATCACACTTCACTATTAAAAAATAAGATAACTATGCTTTGAGTTTCTTTCCATTCCTGGCTCACAAGAAATTTAATCTGAGCCATGAATGAAAAGTTTCTCCCCCTTATCTACAGTTATATAATAATAGTAAGAATGTTAAATTATACCAAACATTTAGGAAAGAGCTCAATAGTCTTCATTGGTCACCTTTGATACCTATATTTTCCAAGCTCCCCAAATATTTCAAAGGCATGGGAGTCCACTGCTTCTTTGCCAAAATTGAGCAAGAGGTTTTTTGTGAAATCTCAGGTCCAGCATCCCTAGATGTACAATGCAGGCTCCTTCCGCCCAGTTCCTTCACCTTCTTGTGGAAGGTAAAATGCTAAATAGGCCTCTTGCCAGTCTCACTCAGAGTTTAGGGATGTTTCTTCAAGGACCTGAAAGCCGTCTTCCTGAAATGTAATTATCAAAGAAGGTTACAACCTATCTCCCAGTCTCCTGGGAGATTATGAACCTAACTTCAGCTGTCACTTGACTCCAGATTGCAAACTCTACTTCTAGTCATAGAGATAGAAGCAAGTTAGCAATTTTGTCTTGAAAACATGAAGGTCATGGGTGGCATCCACTTAGCTATATGAAAGACTAAGATTGTTTTCTATCTCTGTAACCTTTTTAATGGATTGCCTGTGATGAGCATCACATGTAGGTTAAAGCTTATTTAATAATAAAATTATTTTCTTTCTTTTCTATCCTTGTGGAAAGGTTTTCTGGGTTGGGAAGAGATTTTGTTTTTAATTATATTTCTCCAACACTTGGAGCACTCTGTGGCTTCTGGTTCCAACTACATGTCTCTGAGTAAATGAGTATATTATCCTCTCCCTATTGGCAGCTGCCAACTGCTGAGCTTTGCCGGGCAGCATAAAGACCCCAAGGCCAACAAACATTGCAAAGATTTGAATGGGAAGTGATGAAGACATGTGACTTTAGAACAAAATTTAGATTTATATGACAGTAAGAAGACACTGGAAAAAATTGGAGTGTTGAGAATTACTCTTTTAAGGACAAATAAAATAAAAAATAATAAGCATAATTCTATTGAAAATAGGGAAAGAAACATCTCCTTCCTACTTTTTCTTAGAGCACTTACTTTAAAAAATTGTAATTGTACAATAAGCTAGGATGTTTAAATCCTTTTTCCTCTCTTTGAAATGTATGTATATCCTTTGAAGACTATATAGGCCTTTTCTCAGCTATGACCCAAGAATGATTTTGTCAGGGCTCTAAGAGTCATCTCTCTTTAAAATGTAAACATCAAGGGAGATAGCTCCTCCCCATCCTCTGTGAGAGGGTAGGAGTCCAACTTCAATGGGCATCTTGCTTCAAGTTGCAAAACTATCTCCTGATATAAAGATATGAGAAGCTTGTTTCTTTTCCAGATAGTGTTTTCTTTCTCTGCTACCTTTGTAGAGAGGACTTCTGGGTTGGAGATTTGCTTTTTATTATATTTCCCCAACACTCTCAAACATAGCCTAGTAACTCACATATGATGGACCTTGAGTAAATATTTTGGTTTTTATTTTTGTAATTGTCAACTATATTCAACCTTCTAAACATCCTCACTGGTCATTTCTACATGTTTTGGACATCTGAGTCACCTGCTTTCTAAAAAATTATTTGTCTTATTCTGTAAAGTAATTATGTTACTGCTAATAATCAACCCAAGACCAGATGGTGATAGAAAATTCTTCTATTATTGAAGCCATTAAAAAAAAAAAAAAATCAATGGTTTTATTTACTCCAGAGATGTTGTAGATGTGTGAATTCAAATGGAATTTTGAGAAGCAGGACAGTGGCAATAGTGAGAATTTAAATGACTCCTTATTGCTTAGAAATTATGTCAGTTGCAGGGTTAAAAATGGATCTTGGCTTGTTTACGTCTATTTAAAAAAACAAATTAACTGAGTACACTTTACAGATCTTATTGGCTTTATTCAATCATTCATGAATTGGGCAGCATCCCATCTAGCATATAGAAAGGAGCTCTGAGGTGCTGTAGTAAGTGAAAGACTTTTATAGGCAGAAGAATGGGAACAAGGAAATTATACTAGCAAAAAGTGGATCAGTTGTGGCAAGACCACCTTCCTTTAAAGGATGGCGGGGGTCTGTTAGGCAGATTATCTCAGTAGTACTGGTCAGGTAATTCCTGATTGACTGGTTTAAGTTTCCATTTGTAGAAGAGGGCAAAAGTATAATTAAGTCTGGGTTTAGTCACATGGGCTTAGCATAAGTGACTCCATTTTGGGTTTGTTGTCTTGCTTTTAACACATCTAATTAAGACTAGTACCCAGCATACTGTTTGCTATCAGAATGAAATTCAAATATTTTATAAGTAGTTGAGCATTTAAAATACAATAGGAGTTAATTAGCACAATTAATTACATCATTCAACTCCCCTCTCCCCAATTCAAGATATATTATTGAGAAACTGAGTTTGTTGCAGGAGAAGGGAGGATCCCTGTGATGATAATGCTAGTTAATATTGATGCCTAATTCATTATCTTCCCTAGTTAGTAGCAGTGGTCAGAAGCGGCAGCAGCCTTTTTCTAGAAGCTCTTCTATTTGTTTTTAGAAAGCCAACTTTGACTAAGCATAGTTCATATGTCATCTACGCTTTTCCCAAGCTTTCTAAGACATAGAAAGCTGCTGCTGATACCTGGGAAGATGTGGAAACAAAGAAGAAATATCTGAGTAAATCAGAGATTCACTTAACAACTTTTTCCTTTCCTCATGTGAGACTCAGTGGTTTCAGAATGCCTCAGTAGCGCCCCGCCGGTGTGGCTCAGCTTGTTGAGCGTCACCCTGTGCACCAAAGGGTCGCCAGTTCGACTCCTGGTCAGGGCACATGCCTGGGTTGGGGTTTGAACCCTGGGGCGCGTAGGGGAAGCAACTGATCAGTGTTTCCCTCCCCCCTCCCCCGCTCCCTTCCTCTCTAAGTATGTCCTTGGGTGAGGATTTTTTAAAAAGGCCTCAGAAGCTTTCAAAGATCAGCAGGAAGACACTAAGTCTTATTAATTCACAGCACAGAATGAGAGCACACTAGAGCCTGGTAAACTCCTTCCTGTTTTGTGTTATTTCGATTCCAAGTCATGTACTTTCCTGTTTTGTGTTATTTTGATTCCTAATTATGTTTAGCTTTGAAAGGATATTGAAAGAGATTGTATTTTCCTCTTTTGGATGACGGAAATGTTGCCACACCCTCTGCCACAAACCCTAACTGACTGTTCTCATTTGAGGACCTGTGTGACCTGAGACATTTTATGTATAAGTGGGCTCTAAGACACCTTTATTATTGTTGCCATCAAACACTCTAAGCTTCCAAGTGAATAACAGTCACTAGAACAGTAAGTAACCACTAAGGAAATGTACGAGTTTGAACCTAGAATGAACTGTGTTCCTGCTATAAGGTTCAGAATGTAATAAGATGATGGCCAATAGAATTCCAATTATCTCAGAATATTTCATCCATATTTCTTACTCATAGAAAAGCATCACTGCACTTTTTAGACAAATGAGGAGGGAACAGAAGGCAGAAATAAAAACAATGTCTGGTCTGATAGATGAGGGTTATAAGGGGAATGTATTTATGATTTCTATCTTTTCTCCCCTCCAGGACCTTGAATAATAGAGTCACTGTCATTTTAAACTGATTTAGGTTGTTGCTAATATTAGTTTTGCAAATCTCTTTTGCAAAACTACAACCATTTCCCATTGTTTTCATTAAGATTGGAACTAAAGATGGACTTTGATTAGGGCTTCCTGACAGGAGTCCACATAATATTTGAACATATTCTGTTATAAAAGAGGTGTGTTGTAAATGTCTTCAAATAAAGCTTACAGGAATGGCTCTTCATCACTTTATTCACAGAATCCATCTGAGGAGCTCATGTCTTGGCCTGCTGATATTGTGCACGGTTGTGCACATGAAATGCAACCAGGCAACCAAGAGCACAGGTTCTTAGAAAGCTGCTTAGCTTTAGTCACCTCTTTCTTTACAGGTGCTTTTATTTCTGAACACAACTCTGAAGAAATAAGTCAAGGGAAATTTGAAATGTCTACCAGCCTTATTTAAATCATAATCCACTGATTAATGCCTGTGACCATCATTTAAAATCAAAGACACCGAGCTCTTGTATTTCTAATAAAAGCAAAATGTTCCATCAATGACTCAGACTGAATGAGTAAAATATTTTTCAACTGTATAAAAGGAGGAGTATGATTAAGAAATAATAATAGTAATAATAATAACAGTTGTCACTGTTGGAAATAGTGTTTTTCCAGGCAGGTCATCAGAATTTTGCTATTTTACCCATCAGTGAAGGGATGGGCACTTCTTCTTGGCCCAAGGTTCCTCATTATTAAAATTGGCTTCTAGAGCCTCCTGATTATCCCATTTTTCCTAAAATATCTTTGTTTCATTTTTATTCACCTTTATTTGCCTTCTCCCATCCCTCCATGTTTTTTTTTTTAACATAAATTACACCTCTTCTAATAATTCAGTTCCCTTTTCTCATCATTAAAATAAAACAAAACAGCAAAATAAATAAACACAAGCAAAAAACCTTCATTGCAATTTCTGCTTTGTCTCTCATTCATTTAAGTTCAGCTCCTCAGAGGAAGGGTTCTCTGCTCTGAAAGTTAACTAATGTAAGGAGCAGGACGTATTCATAACACTTTGATTCTCAGTGTTTTGGGGGACACTTCTGGTCAAAAGAAGTCTTCACAGAAATATGTTTTACTTCCCATCTATTAGTGGCGATATGAAGCATTTTTTCACTTTTAACATAAATGAAGAGATTTTTTTTATGGCAGTTTCAGTAGGAGCTACACCATTCTCTCTCCCTAATCTCAGTGAGGATTTTTGTTTGGCTGGTTTGATGTTTTTGATGCAGATGAGGTAGAAAAATGGTGTAGGTATTAGCTGAGGTATCAAATGAAAAGACATGGGACCCTCAAAAAATATTAAGAGAAGCTGGTGGTCTGGCTGCTATTGTAAGTCCCTTTTCATGAGTATATCTTTGCTGAACTTATCAGAAAGTGGTCTTCAGCCTTGAAGGATTAGAAACCTGATTTGTCAGTACCCCTAGAACAGGTCAGTTTTTCAGGTTTGAGTGTGTAAGTAACCAAGCCCAGAAGAGTGATATATAACCAATAATTCTTATTCACTGAGTTGTAAAATTAATTCTAAGGGTCACATATTCTAGAATATTTTTGCCAGCATGGCTTCTCCCACGCAGTCAAGGCACCTGACAGGCAGGTACTAAGTGTCCAACAGGAATATGGTCAACAGGAGAGAGCTGTTCTGTCCTTTGTTTCTGAACTCACCATGGCCTGTCTTTAGCTCTCGGGAGTAGGTGGAAGGTGCGTTAGTAGGGGAAAGTGGGAGCCTTAGCTAGTCCCTGCAGCAGGACGGGATTGGGAGCAGGGAAGGAAGATGAGGACATCGTCAGTACACGCTCATGCCAAACTGGATAAAAGTCAGGGCTAGGCTCCCCTTTACATTCTATCTCAGGTTTAAAAGATTCAGTAGTGAGGATTTGGCGATTTCAGCTCTTGTTTATTTCTTGAGTCACACCGTGGCAACTGGTCACAGCTGAAATCCTAGGGTCTTCCTTTACTTTCTCCTGTGTTATATCTCCTGCTTCTCACATCCCATGTCTTCTTCTCTCTTGGCTTTCCTCTCCATTGTGGTAAATTCTTAAGGGACTTCTTAAGATAGGGTCATGGGTGAGAAATTTTTGATACCAAACATGCACTGAAAATGTTTAAATTCTGCCCCCATATTTGATTGAGAGCTTGATTTGATAGAATATTCTAGGTTGGAAATTATTTGCGTTCAAAAATTTGAAGGCGGTGATCTGTCGCTCCTGGTGTTGCTGTTGAGAGCTTCAAAGCCACTCGATTCCTCATCTTTTGTAGGCAATGCTTTGTTTCCCACACTTTGTCCCTGAAAGCTTCTAGAATCTTCTTTTTCTTCATTCCGAATTCAGAAATTTTACATTAATATTTCTTAGTGTGACTTTATTTCCACATCTTGGTGGTCCTTTGAGTGTGATAAGTTATATTATTTAATTATGAGAAGATAAATTATATCCTACCATTTTTTCTCATCTTTTTTTCCTTCATGGGAAGACTAGTGCTTCATTTTTCTTATCTTGTTCTTTCTGGTTTTTCATTATTTTGTCTTTTTGCCATTTTGCCTTCCTTTTGCCATCTCTTCCACAAGAAAGCCTACATTAAAACTAGAGTGACAGCATTTAATTATAACATTTAAAGAGAATCATGGTTATTTGGTACAACATCCTAATTTTACAGATCAGGTAACTGAAGTGCAGAAACCTTATGATCTGGGTAAGGAGTAACCCAGACTCAGAGAGAATTCTAGGATACGTTTTATCTTATTGAATGGCAAATAGGGATGTGGCAAAGAGGGAATATGAAGTGCAGAAATAAAATGATAAATAATATGAGTATAAAGAACACTGAACTCCAGGTAAAAAGTTATCTTACTTCATAGGTCCATGCTATTGAGTTGATTTTGTGTTTCTGGGTTTATACTCAGAAGAAAAAGTGTGGCAATAAAAAGGAGTGTAAGGAAAATTGGCAACGTACAGCTTTTGTGGGTTGTTGTATTTTAAAACAGATGGAAAACTAAATATTTAAAATCATCCAATGGTAAATAAATTTAAGAATAAGCCAATTACATTTGAAAATTATGATAAAAACATTCTAAAGATTTGAATGGCTCCTCAGATAAGTCTGGTTTTTGAAAACGCTATGAAAAAAATGTTCTGCAACACAGGACATTTTGTCATTTTGGTATTTCAATTATAGCCTCCCTGAGAGACAGCTCTTTGTGCTTTTCTAAATATATAAACATTTTGCTGACACACACATCAGGTTCAAGGCTATGGACATCATCCACAATAAATAAATATTGTCTGACTGACAGAGAAAATGAGAGAGGTGATGTAGTAAAGTTTGAAAGGAATTTTTTAAATAGCAAGCTATTGACAGAGAAATTAACATACAGAGTTCCCAAGTAAAAGTAGAAATCATAATATAGTTATGCAAAGATATTTTTTGTTTTGCTGCTTTTCTATGTTAATTGTATCACATCTATGGGCACACCTACACCAAACATATTTAGGGAGTTTTTCCTCTCAATTCTAAGATAGCTTAAAGCCTGCCGTCACAGCTCAGCAATTATAGTAAGAAGACATTTATTCACAATATGTCTGTGCAAATTACTGCCAGCAGTCTCAGTGACCGAGGGTACATGTGTTCAGAATGGACTAAGCAAGGAAATGGGTTCTCTGTGGGTAAATTTGAGCCTTAGCCAAGTTCACTTAAAACCTTTTACTATTACCAGGTTGCAGGCCGACAGTGCTATTTTCTGTTTCATCTAGCATTCATTTAAAAAATGTCTGACTTATTATGGCACAAAAATGGAAGCCTTCTTAAAACTCTCTAGATATACATGAAAGGATTTCAGAGCTGGCACAGAGCAGAGTCAGAGGTGCTTATATCTGTAGGAGGACATTCAACACAATTCGTGACCCTTCAGCTGGATGTGGGCTTTCATTCACCCTGTTCCAAGCTTTCCTTTGGTCTTCCTGACACCTCATCTGGCTCTCCCAGTGTGTGATTTCTCTGAAAAGGAATATCTAACTCTAATAATAATTTCTCTACTTTGTTCCAAGCTGTTTTCCATGGATAGTACATGTGTCCAGAAAGATGTTAATAGGTATTCTGGGAAGGAAGGAGTCTTAGCTAAAACTCCATCAGTTTGGGTATGCCATGGCTGAGTTCCAGCTTGGAGGGTCATGATATGAGGACCTCTTGGCCCTGCTGCAGCAGCTTTGCGCAGGCATCACCCTGCAGAGCATTGCTCTCTCTCCTGACACTTTCACATGCAATAGGAAAAGCCAGGGGCTTAGCCCCTTACAGGGCCACACGGGGCCAACGGGCCACAGGACCCAGAGGACAAAGGCTTCCCTCTTCTACCTCACAGGGGGGGTGGGCACTGCTGAGGCACAGTCTGTGTGGCTCATCCGAGGCTTCCAGGGAGGCTTCCCAGTTTCCCCTGTGATTGCTGGCCTGGTAACACATCCTTGTACTGAGTTCCTCCATTTCTGTGTTACTATTCCCATCCCCATCTCAGGCTCTCTGGGATCATTTCCCCAAATCAAAACCCTTGTCTCCCAGATTCTGATTTTGAAGGAGGGAGAGGCAGGCTAAAGCGGTGACAATGAACGTTAGCTTACTGAAGTCTCTCGAGAGTTCCTGCATTTAAAAAAATAAATAAACAAACACACAAAAAGCAAAACCAAAGACTTGTTCAGCACTGTTTCCCAATTTATCTCTGTGAAGTTTTTGTAAAAATATTGTTTTTACTAACATATTGACCTTGAATACAGAATATCTTCAAAATCCAGGCCAGGGCCAGCTTCATGGTTGTGTGTTCTGTACAGTAACATCAGACCTTGCACTTAGAAGGGCCTTGGGCTTGATTTAAATTTTGATGCCAACTTATCAAAGTTCTTAGTAATTTATGAAAAGGAGGCTTCACATTTTTATTTTGCACTGGACCCTGCAAAGCACATGACCCAAACTGAATGGAAAGAAATGCTTTGCAATCCTATAGTCCTTGTACTTGAAAGAACCCTGCATTAAAAAAATCCTTTCTTTGCTGCTTTTCACTTTACACAGTTGGGTTAGGGATTGAACCTATCTGAGCTTCAATTTAACTGCGAATGACTGGTGGATGCAATCAGCAGCTCTCAACCCTGGCTGCACATTGAAATGATCTGAGGAGCTTGAGAAGTACCAAGTTGTGATGGGACTATGTATTTTAAAGCTCAGTCCGGCGGCTGGGATGTTGAACTAGGGCTGAGGACCCAGGATAAGATGAAGCTTCCATCCAGCTCTGATTCTGTGTGTAATGACATGAGTTAGAGGCTTTGACAACACAAGCTTCCACAGGTCTCATTTTATAACTCAGAATAAATTATCAAGAGAACATTGAAAACCATTTGTAGCACAGTAATGTTTAGGGAGAAAAGTTTAAACTTCCATAGGATGTTATTGTTGGAAAGTAACCTGGAAGTTTATAGCCCATTCTCACACCTAATATAAGCAGTATTTATAGTACTTCAACTGTACACACAGAGACACAAGAGAGACTTGCAGGAACAGGAAGCAGAGGTCAGAAGAAAGGGGAAATCTAGACGGCTTTACTATGAAGAATTATTCCCTCATGTTATAAACACAAACAAACAAGCAAGCTGACAAAACCAATTGTTGGACCTCTCTTTATTTCAAGGGCAAAACATAGTTTCACATACAAGCATCATTGGACCCATCTGGGGGTTTGCAGAGCTTTGGGATACTAGAATGTTCTTATTTGGGAGAGAATAACTCTGAAGAGAAATGGAAAATAATCTCGTAAAAATATTAATCAACTAGCTGCCTCCATCCAGAATGTGGTAGAGCTGTAACTGATACGCAAAGTAGACTCATGAATATGGTTTGATGGATAGAAAACATGCATCTGAATTCTTTCCCAGAGTTTTGGCTGATAATACAGAAGGAAATCATTCATAATTTGCAGTCTAATGGAAGTTGGAGTCTTTTGAAAACCTAGCTTTTACATCATTAATATGTGATTTCTTGTGTTTTCCCCACATACCAGTTATATTTTGGGGAAGGAGAAAGTTAGTTGCCCGCTATTTTTCTAACAAAATATGTTGCTGATTTCTCCCCTGGACACTTGATGAAAGGAAAACCACTTTTATTTATTATCAACCATGAATGTTTATTTACTCAAGTTCTGAGGACATCAGTTTGAAGTCAATAAAAATAAATTTCTATTTTCTTTTCTTTTAAAGAATCGTAATGTGATATCAAAACTGTGGCTTCACTTGATAGTTCCTGCGCGAAGTGTCGCAGTGCAGGACGTGTGTGTCACTATGCAGAAGACATTTACTCAGAGCCCTCATCAGCTGTCATGGGCGCCTGCCTGTCTTGTTGAATATATTTTTATGATAAAATCGTTAACTGAAAAAGTACAATTATTAGTGAATCCAATTCCTTGAGTATCTACTAAAATGACTTTTAGATACCTGTGGTAAATAATCTACCTTCTCATTAGTTCACTTTGAGGTTGATACAATGGTTTTTTATAGCATAGGTCTTCATTTGAACTCCAAAATGGACATCTGTTCCTTACTTAAAACTTAGCAGTTCTTGAGACAACAAAAAGGTTGTTTTTTATATTTATCAGGCTCACTAAAACAATAAACTCTTCTAGCTGGAATTTTATAGTAGTGACTAAGACAATCATCTTCTCAGATCAGTAATTTTGCTGTGTTTTAAATGAAGAATTATGTAACTAACATGCACAGAAAACAGTGAGAATGAATTTTACACACATGAAAAGAAAATACTTTAGGAGGGTTGCCATATACCAGTTTGGATATTAGGGATAAATATAAAATTAATAATGACTAATATATATGTATATAATAACAAAAATAAATACCATATATGTATATATATCCCCTCCCAAGTATCCATTCTGGTTTGTTCAGATTTTTGTCACAAAAATAGATTAAGAAAGCAATAGTCTACTATGAAGTCCTTAATAGGATGACCTGTGTAGCCTAATCCAAATTCTACCCCTAACCCACTCCTGTCAAACGTTAATAGTTACCTTGCATTTACCAGACCCTAGAGCCCCATTTGGTTATCCATTTAGGTAACCTGAGAGAGCCTACATGACTCTCAGAGAAGTCCAAATGGAAAATCACTGTGCCCATCATGATGTAGGAGAGGTTGACTAACAAAGGTAAAGGCAGGTGACACAGGCAGTTAGGCTTGATGATAACTTCATTGGATTTAGCACACAGAATGATTCTTGGAAACAGTGAAGACATCCAACGTCTCTAAGAGGTGGGGAACATAGAAGTTCTGGGAGGAATATAAGAGGCCTTTGTTAGAGATGAGATGGCTGTACCACTTAACAGCTGGAGGCCCTGGCACCTGCAACAGTGCCAGAGTGATGCTCAAATGGCCACATGGGACAGTCAATTCAGCAAAGACCAGTAAGTGTAGGACACCCAGGGACCTGGTGGGCCAAGGCATAGTTCAGAAGACATAGCAAGACCCAGAGGATGGTGTAAAGACTGGGCAATCTTCCCCATCAAATCCACAAGGATATATGTGCTTTCTGGAATCGAGATGCAAAATTGGAAAGAGGAAGAAGGGAGATCATGAGGGAGAGAGACAGAGAGACAGAGAGAGAAATCTGCTGTACAACTAAATACTTGTCCCAAAGAGGCTGCTTTAAAGTGTCTACAATACATTTCATTGGCAAGATCAAATATTTTCCCCATCAACAGTGTGCTGTGTTTGGATCCTTGGGTAATGATAAAAGGACTGTATTCCTACTGTCATGTAGTTCACAATTACTTGGCAATATTTCCAAGCCATCTTTCTCTCTATAATGGTGCACCTTCTACTGACTAATGGATATGACCTCAGTATGCTAAACTCATTGCATGCAACACTTAACTCATCGTTTTCCTTAGCACTTACTTTTCTACCCAAATTCTATATTCTCTCAATCATACCTCTCACACTCATATCCCCTTTGAATTTTCCTTCCTTTTTGAGTTTCTCAGAGACAACATCCAAGCATTTCCCTTTGGTTCCTTTCTCATTGCTACCACAATAGCTCAGAAAGCCTTGAATAAATGTAACAATTAATCTTTATAATATGAATTTATTTTCATTCCAAGTCCAGAAATATTCAATGCATTTAGGGAAGATTCCTAATTATTTAGTGTGACCCTTAAGTTTCCTGGTGCACTGATACCCTATCAAGGTAACAAATTACCACAACACTTGTGGCATAAGACAACACAAATTTAATCTCTTGCAGTTCTGGATGTCGGAAGCCTAAAATCAAGGTGTTGGTAGGGCTGTGGTTCTTCCAGGGGGAATCCATTTCCTTGTTTTTACAGCTCCTACAGGCCACCTGCATTCCTTGGCTCATGGCCTCTTCCTCATATCATTCCAACCTCTTGCTTCTGTATAACAGCTTCTTCTTCTTTTTTGTTTTAATATATCTTTTTATTGATTTCAGAGAGAGGAAGGGAGAGGGGGAGAGAGGGAAACATCAATGGTGAGAGAGTCGTCATTGATTGGCTGCCTCCTGCACACCCCCAACTGGGGATTGAGCCTACAACCCAGGCATGTGCCCTGACCAGGAATTGAACCTCGATCTCCTGTATCCTAGGTTGATGCTCAACCACTGAGCCTTGCCTGGCTGGCCTAACAGCTTCTTCTTATACTCATTTAGATCTGACATCCTTTTATGAGAACCCCTTGTGATTACATTGTGCTCACCTGGATAATCCAGGATAATCTCCTCCTTCCAAAACCTTTAACTTAATCACCTTTGCAAAGTCCCTTTTGCCATACAAGGTAACACTCAGAGGTTTCAGGAATTGGACATGGATGTGGGAGACCATTATTGTCTATTGCACTATAGTCTGGACTATCTTCCACTATATCAATCTCTGCTGTAGTTGGACTCTTCTGATTGCTGCCTCATGAATGGACCTGGTACATTCTCATCTCAATGCCTTTGCTCTTGACTTTTTCCATATTTGGGAAGCTTTTATCTATGGACACCACAACTTAAATTTTACTTACAGTTTAGTTTTCAGCTTCCTTTCCTCACTACAATATCCCACTATGATTTTCTTCTTTGTGACCTCTTCTAATTTTTATTTTATATACCATGTGAGAAGGGAGGTATTTACTGTATTTCATCTTGTATTATCATAATTGCCATGAAAAAAATTTTAATTAGCCTTTTATGGGAAAAACATTAATTTTAGATGTTAAGGGAAATACACACATATATAAAGATGATTCTTGACTTAACAGAATTCATAATGTAATGAGAAATTTTAAAACTTATTAGGTCAATGTGATAAGTTTGAAAGAAAATAGATTTTAAAATTATAATGTCCTAAATTGAATTATATTTCTAACTTGGGGCAGCTTATTTATCTCCACTGAAATTCAAGCCTTCTCATCTATAAAATGGAAATATTTTCATTATAAATTATTTCAAAATGCAAAATAAATTATAGTTTATAAGGTACCTGGTTCATAATGTAAACTCAGTCATGTTTCTTACATGACTTTTTACCTTAAAAAAGTCTACGGGTGTTCAGAGGACTGAGAGAACATCCAGTCATGGAAGACTTAATCAAGAATGTGAGATTGAATCAGGCCTTGAAATCTGGAAAAAATGTGTGTATTAGATATAGAAAACAGGATCTTGGCCATAGGAATCTGGTCCCTAATGATGTATACAGACAACCAATTTGGGGTAAGCATGATAGATTACCACAAGGAAGGCTTAAAACACAGGCTGAAGAATTTGAAGGCCAGGCTAAAGGTTCATCCTGTTGTCAAAAGAGAGTGATTCATTCACAAGCCTTTGTCTAGGCTTTCACCATTTCTTTGCTGTGCTGTGGAAAGCTCTGTAAAGATCAGAACTGTGTCTCTTTTGTTCTTTTCTGTCCCCTAGCATCAGAGCAGGGCTTGGCACATATTAAGAAGTCAGGAAATGTTCGTTGAATAAACAAACAGAAGCGCAGGAAGATAAATATTACCACATAATTCCATTTTGTTTTTTCTTTCTCATACAGAATAAAATATCTGAAGATGCAGGTATCTTGTACACAGTTCCCAAGGTTTATGTTTTTTCAAAAAGCCTTCAGTGAGGACTATAAATGCGTGAATATAATTATCTCCTGTGTTGGAATCTGGAGACACCTACAAACATTTGAGTGCTTTTAAAATACAATCATCAAAAGGATCTTGCATTAGAGGCCTCGAAGTCATTTCTGTGAAAAACTGTTACCTCTCAGTCTTATTGCTCTGATTCGGACACTTGGATTGCCTTTGTAATTTGTGGTGATATTTTTGTGTGTACACTCAGAAGGATAGGTCTATTAAACAACTGAAATGAATAAACATTCAATTTGCTGGTACTTTGGGGGTTTTAAACAAATTTATATTTTTGCATAATTCATACTATCTCTCACCAAATTTCTCTCTCCCCAGGAAGTTATAATGACCCTGTGATGCATAAAGTGCTTGTCCCTTTGAGGGCTGATTGCTGTAGTTAATGAAGAAAAATATAAACAAAAACAACCAAATGAAAAACCATTCTATGAACACAAGAGAAGAACCTGTTAAACATCAGAATCTGAAATGATTTTTAATATCCAAACTTTTGTTTGAGAACTTGGCCCTACAATCTGCTAATAAACTGAAACCTCTTTCTATTTTCGAAATATACATTCTAATGAGCATAAGGAAGCAAGTTTAATCACTAACAGGTAGATAACCATGGCAACACCATAGTTACCCTGCTATAACCAGCCTCCTTTCTATCTGAGCTAAGAATAGCATATGGTGTTGGGAGTTTTACTTTAAATATGATTTCTAAGACTGGAGGTGGGTAGATAAGAAGAATTAAATGCAAGTTTTTTTCATTAATAATTTTTCTACTAGTTTTTAGGGAAATAGCCACTCCGAAAATGGCAAAGAAATGAAAAAAGGTCACAGAATTGGGGGAAAATAAAAACCTATTTTTTGATGTATGTGGCAGAGCCTGTATCTAGGTGGGACCATGAGAGACTAATTCTAGACCAGTGGAATATGATAAATGATAAGTGCTGAAATGGTCCAACCAGGTGTCCCCTTCTTTCTCTTATCACTTGCCAGCTGTGAGGATGGAGAGGATCTAACAAAAGAAAGACTGGGAGCCACTAGATAGAAGGAAGGATCTGCAGTCCTGGGACCACTGCATAAAGCAGAGCCCACCACCCACCCTCATTGCACTATTACATGAGCAAGAAATATTGGGTTCAGCTGCTGCAATTTAGGTGTTGTTTGTTTCCGGGATCATCCTGCTTAATATGGATGAGAACTTTGAAAGTCAAGGACATCTCACCTTTTGCTTACTCACGGTCAGGACATGATGTGCCAGTGATGTGAGTTTGCAGGAACTCACTACTTTTTCCTTTGTCCAGTGAGCCTTGGCACGGCTGTGGATGCCATGCCCCTCCCTGCCTCTTCACCTCTGCTTCTGAGGTGCCTGTCCTCAACAAGTAGAGGCCACCCCACACGCCCTGCCTTGAACGCATACCCCAGAGCTGACCTTGGTTGAAGTGCGTTTTCAAAACCATTACATGATGACAAAGTAATTAAGTTTAGTTAAGCTGCTATTTAAAAAAACATTAGCTCTGTATTTTTTGCTAGTAAACAAAATGCCAGTAGCTTTATTTCTTATTTATGACTGTTTAGGCCCCTGTATGTACTTTCTTTTTTATATGGTGCAGAAATGTTAACTCCTTTATGAAACATGGATTATTTTTATGTAACTTCTTGAATAGTACACCTAATATTCAAGAAGGAAAGCAATCAACAACTTTTAATTTAGAGTGCAAATTTTTCGACATCTGGTAGTTCTAAGTAAATCTTAGGAATATTTATCCTCAGTGTTTTATTAGCCAAATGATCTTTGTTTTACTTTTAAATGATATTTTAAGAAATATAATGTGGAAAAGGAAAGTCATATAATCATCTTAGTTTTGGACCACTTATTTTGGGTTTAGATTTAAAAAGAAAAGATGCTTTCAGCTTTCTCTTAAAAATTCATCGATGAACATGTTAGTGAGAATGTTTGTAAGAAAGTGACCCACAGGAGGAGGACATATAGGATGATTTAAAGTAACCTTTCTACAGAAAAGCTATTTCCCATCTAGTTTTTGGATTTGTTTCCACCATCTGCTTGGTTCATAGTAAGAAGGATCTGCATCAGGCATCAGACGTGGGCACATCTTGCCTCTTGCAGAGCTAAGAGTGACATGATCTTTGGCCAGGCCACTGAGGGCCAGAGAAGAGCAGGGCAAAGGTGACAGAGTGTGCGGGTGCCCTCCCCCAGTTAAAGTTGTCCCCATAGATTTAGTTATGGACATTAGGACAAAAAGGATCTCTTCCCCTTTTGAACCATGAGCTATGAAGGGTGTAGGTTCCCAAAGGCACTCTTACCTGTCATGTGTTGAGAGGTTGCTTGTGGTAGAACAATGAGGCCAAACACAAAAAGAAACAGAGACCAAGCAAAGCTGAGACAGAGCCCGCATAACACTGTTTAGAGCGCTTAGATCCAACTCACATTTACACAACCTTACCCTCTAATTGGGCTATTTTAGGAGAACCTTTTCTTTGCAACTAAATCATCCTTACTAGGATACTTTGTGCTCCTTTAATTCAATTTTCTCCTTTCACAGATGAGAAAGTAAAGGCTCAGAGAGGTTAGGTGACTTTCCCATGACACTCTGGCACTATGAGTAATGGCCTCCCAGCCACAAGATGCTAGTATTGGGAAGAAGGGGCTTTGGGAGATGATAAGGTCATAAGGGTGGAGACCTCATGGTTGAAATTAGTGCCCTTATGAAAGAGATGCTATGGTGCCCCCGAGATCCTTCTACCAAGTGAGGATGGATACAAGGAAAAGTCTGAGACCCAAAAGAGGGCTCTCCTTCAACCATGCTGGCACCCTAACCTTGGACTTCCAGCCTCCAGAAGTTCGGGCAACAAACTCCTGTTGTTGATGCCATCCAGTGTGTGGTATTTGGTTATGGCAGTCTAAATGGGCTAAGACAGAGGGACAAGAGTGGGAAGGTTCATTCCTCTACTTATAATTCAAACAGGAAAACATTAACAATAGTACCGATTAGGCAAACAACAACAAAAAATAGAAAATTCTGTATAGAAAATTAGCCAAAAGACATAGACAACAGAATAAATTCAAAGTATAAGTAAATAGCTTAAAAATGGTTCAATTACACTTGTAGTAAAATAATTCAAATTTAAAATAGTGAGAGAAAAAAAAGATACAGAATTTTCAAAAAGTATTTCAATCAAGATCTTAATGTGTTTTGATACAAAAATGTCAGATCTCAAAATATAGCCTAAGTAAATAATAATATGAACAAATACATAAGCACAAAAATGTTTCTTACAGTATAATTTATACAAGCCCCAAATGGGGTCATAATCTCAATAATCAGCTGTGGAGATTGGTGAATTAATTAAGCATGATAGAATATTATGTAGCCATTAACCTTAATTTTGAATAAAAGTTTAACACTTGGAGAAATGGTCACGATTAAAGTTCATACCACACATTTTGTTTCTGATGTGACCAACAACAGCTATGGAGGCTTTGCTCTGCCTCCCACAACAGGAGTGTGACTTTATGCTGGAGAACTTCAAAACTGATGTTGGGGAAGCCATCAAAACTGATCAAATGTGAGTGTGGGTGGGGTAGCGAGAAAAGTGGAGAAGGTAGGGAAACCAGTGTGTGACTCTGTTCTACCTGGATGACCCGAGGCGATTACTTAACCTACCAGCTTCCTTCCTATGGCATAATATTATCTACTTCATGCTTGAGGATTAAATTAGATGATGTAGGTAGGACATCTAGCACAGCACTAGGCACATAGAGCTCAAGCAAATATTTACTGATTTCATTATTTAGAGGAACATCCCCCCAGGAATATTTGCCTGAGGAACTGGTGTGGTAGGCAAAACAATTCTCCCATCCCACTCGAGAGTCCATGTCCCCAGAACCTATGAATATGTTCCCTTACATGGCACTAAAGTGTGTATCTGCAATCTGAACTCTGCACTCACCAAAGCACATTTTGGCACTAATGGCCTCAGAGGATTCATTCTAAGCTCTCCTATAAATGACTCACTGCATATGGGCACTTTGCAGAAACAGAACAGGAAAACACTGACTTGACTATTTCTCTGAAACAGCCTTGCACATAAGCTTTAGTCCATTTTTCTTTATGTATCCCTTTCCCCAAATGTCCCCAAAGTTCTTACTTTCAAGGGTACACTTGAAAACCAATCAAAATTAAAGATCTCCTTTCTTTGCCCCTTGTCTGACACATATTTTCCTCACGTCAGATTCTGCTTACCTGACAGCTTCCCAGGGCAGTGCCACCAAATGGGGATGAGAGGACAGCTTCCCAGGGCAGTGCCACCAAATGGGGATGAGAGGACAGTTGCAAACCCTGCAGAGTGAGAGGATGTGGAGTGTGGCAAGCCCATCCCCAGAGGAGTCTTTTGGCACCTACTGCAGTGTCCTGTGAGATCCAGGCTCACATTTAGGCAACTCAGACATTTCTATTTTCATTCTTTTGCCATTCCCTAGTGAAACTTGCAGAGCCACAGTTACACACACACTAGAGATACAGACCCAGTAAATGAGCTTCCAGACTAAAGGCAGAAAGCGTGAAACAAGCTTGTGTTGAAACAGCTGTGATGGACCTCATATTTGAGATATCCTGAGCTCTTCTCTAGAGCAAGAGTGCTATTCTGCTCTGGCCCAGTCTATGAAAGCTATAAATATAGATACCAGTCACTAGAAATATTTGGAAAGAAGAACTTAGTTAATTAATAGCGCTTGGGGTGTAAATTTGCAGAGCCTGCAGCAACCGGGCATTCTCCAACCAAGCCTGTGGAATTCTTCATCCGGTCTTTCCCTGGATCTCACATCCTCCTCATAACCAACACCTCTTTCTGGAGACACACCTTCAATGCACAGCAAGGTGTGACAGCACAGGAAGGTTGAGGGGAGGTACGTGGCAGGGAATAAGCAAGAGGGTCTGATGAAAACAGAAAAAATTCAAGACCCCATCCTGGTCATATTCTGACATCTGTGACTTCAAGCATTTAGATTCTGCCATGGGTATTTCTGAAATGAATGCTCTTCACTGTAGCACAGATTATAGTTACCACAATTTTGATTCCTCTCACTCCTAGAGAGAAATTTTTTAGGAGCTGAGGATAGAGAGGGTGGGATGAAGGCTGCAGTTCATTAAAAACTATTATATTTCTATCAGGTCAAATTTAGGATATAGCTGATGGATTGCATGTGTTGTGTATAATTTAGGGGCTATCAGGATTCTCTGCATATATACAGTACATTAATACCCACTTTATTCATTACGCATCGGTTCAGTACTTATCCAATTTTAAATAATAGGTGTTCAATAATTTAGTGAATGCATGCTCTTTGTTAGGTTTGTCATTTATGTGATGCTGAGTGGTTGATCATGAATATAACCTCAGTTATGTTGCTGAAAAAGATGGTGTGATGTTGTTAACCTGAAAACAGAAGGTCTTTCAAAGTGAGAGGCAACAAGCATTTACTGAGATCAGTAAGAATAGCTATTCGGGATCCTTAATTGATGCCGAAGCCAGATAATGTTCTGACTAGAAGACAAAAGCAGTGGATATATATGAGGAAGGGAAGGGAAACAATATCAACAGAAGGAAGGCATTTCTATTGGCACATATAACATAACAGTGATTTTAATTCTAAACAATGCTTTTAATTTTTCGTCCAGTAGTTATCAGTCCAGTAGTCATAATAACTGCTTTCTTGTTACCTTTGCAAACAGTTCTTTTGAGGCACAGTGCCATCCTAGGCCCAGTCCAAAGGTTATTTTGCCCTGATTTAATCCTTCAAAGATTTGAGACATAAGATGTGCAGGCAGTTCCTCTGGCATGGCAGCTTCGGCTCCGTTTAAAATTTGCTCCATTTATATTATTGTTTACAGTATAATGGAGCTTGGTTATCTATGAAAGTTATCTATAAAAACTTTGTAGATAGAGGATTGTAGTTAAGATGAAACAAGAGAGCCTTTGTATCTATCCAGCACAGTGCTGGGTGCATAATCAGTGGAAAATAAAGTTTGGGTTCCTTTAGCCTAGTCAAGAAAAATCATGATTCCCATTATAACGTATGTTTCTAAAAAGCATCTCATAGAAAGCAGAGAGTTTAGACAGACTGTGAGGAGTCAGTTACAACTTCTAAGGATAATAAGACTGTGCTACTGGATGTAGAGGCTCACGAGGCACAAGGCCTTTATCAACAAGTGCAAAAGGAAGTCAGACCACCCCGAAGAGCACTTTCCACCTCTCTTGAGTACACAGCGATAAGAAAAAGAATGAACCACACAAATATCGTGCAAAGGATTTGCATTTTAGAAACTGTCAATGTAGATAACTTTCCTTTTAACTGTTCACTTTGGATAGCCTTTTTCCACTGATTCTTGGAAAAAACCCAAAGTGTAAAAACCTAGGAGCAAAGTTATATAGCAAACTGATAACTAGCACCTAAAAATAACCTCAAAGTAAAAACAATTTAGTAAGAGAAAGAGAAATATTTCCCTTCTGTCTGACCCTAGATAATTTACTCAGCTTCCTTTTAAGCCTTAGTTTACACATGTGTAAAAATGAGAATAATAGTACCCAATGGGATTATGTAACCATTAAGTAAAAAAATGTATGTAAAGTGCTTAACAGAAAATGAATGCTCAATAAAGAGGAGTTATTTATGTTAAAAGGAATAATATGGAATGACTAATAGTAATCAGAAAAGTTATTAAAATATGGCCCTGAAAATAAGAATTGGAGGATGGGCTGTTGAGAGTAAAACTGAATTTATTTTGACAACACTCTTGTGTAGATATTTGTACTCCAGTATGTGCTGCTGTCAATCACCCTTTCCTCTTGCTGACACACAATATTTTAAATGCTGAAGTAGATTTTAAAAATGGTTCAAGGATGGCTGCTTAGGCATCTTTCTGAAGTTACTACAATAATGTCCATGAACCCCTCAAGCCAGCAATGTTCTTTTATCTGAGGAAATTGCTTTAGTGAGTCATGTGCAAATTCTCAGCAGTAAGGTGCACAGAAATTTTGATCCATATAGTTTATATAATTTATAGTTTATATGGAAAAAATTACATTTTTGGATAATGAATTTTTCCCCTCATAGGTACACAATTTGCAATCAAATTTCAGATCATGGTTAGAATTATACAATTGCTGTGGATCAATTAAACTAACAGAGTTGGAGAAATAAGAGGGGATTTTTTTCTTTTTTTGTTGTTTCCTTGTTTTCTTTCATTTCCTTTTCTTAAAATCTTGTTGCTTTTTCAAATAAATTCATAAGTGAAATATGGGAGTTAGAAAAAATATTTTAAGGTTTTAGAAATTATTATATATTCTTTTATATTATGGTTTGGAAAGGCTTACTGTGATTAAATGAGCCAGTGTGTTTGCTGCATTGGTTAAGATAAGAATAAAACCTAACTCCAACTCTCAAGGAGCTTATATAAAGAAATGGAAGTGATACAATTAATATTTTTATTAAAAAGAAAATGAGATGCACAAGGTGCTATGTTAAAGTACACAGGTATATCTGACCTGAGCTTTGGCTGCTCAGAGGGGTTTGTATTCTAGAAATTGGCATCCCACTAATCAGAAAAGGCATAGGCAAAGTCAAGAGAGAAAAAAATACATGGTAGATTAAGGGAACAAAAAAGTAGCCCATTTTGGATAGAGCAAGGGATATGGGGAATTACATGTAATAAGTGATAACAGGAGGCTAAGGCCACATATGAGCATCATAACTTCAGAAGTTATAGGCAAAAGCATCATTGTATTGAGAGGTAATCCTGATGGAAAATTTGTTCGTCTGAATAGTGGAACAGAGAAAACAAAAAACTTATTGAATATTTAAAATGTGATAGAAGACATGAAAGGAAAAACCCTCTAAGAATGATTGGAAGTAAAAGTTAAAATATCCCAGAATACAGTGGAAAAGAGGACCATTCCAGGCAGTTCAAAATCCAAATATTAGGAAATTCAGAAAGGGAAAACAGGGAACATAGAGGGGAATGATTTTCAATTTTATATATATATATATATATATATATATATATATATATATATATATATATGTGTGTGTGTGTGTGTGTGTGTGTGTGTGTGTGTGTGTATAATTGAGTATATAGACTATATTCCAATTATAGTTTAATATATATAATCTATATAATATACACATATGTTATATATAATACATAGTATGCACATATATACACACATATATATGAATCTCACTATTAAAAGATGTAAGTTTCCACACAGAAAGTGCTCACTGAGTTGAGTGCTCAGAAAAATGGATAGAACTAGATCCACACTAAAGCACATCACTGTGAAATTTTAGAATGCTGGTGACAAAGGAAACATCCTGCAAGCTTCCAGAGAGAGAGAAAAAGAAATAAAACGAAGAAGAACAGAAGAAAGTTCATTAAAAAGTTAAAGAACAAAAATGTTACAGGCAATAGCAACACTGGAGATTAAACGATATTGTTGTTGGTTTTTTATCCTAGAATTCTACACTCCTGCAAACTCTCAATCAAATGTGAGGGTAGAATTTTAAAAGTCTCAAAAATTTACCTAATATGCACCTTTTCTCACGATGCTATGTCAGGAAAATGAGAAGTTATACCTGGAAAGAAGACATGGGGTCCAGAAAACAGAGAACCAACCCAGGGGTTGGAAGAAAGAACTTTCCAGAATGATGGTGAATGGCTTCTAAACATGGCAGCAATGCAGCTGGCTTGGGTGGGGCTGGGAGGTGGTACTACAGTCTTCATGGAACAGGTCCAAAGTTCTGGTGAGAGATGTCACTGAGATAAAGCTGAAAGGACAGCTGAGCTCTTTGAACATATTGAAAAGATACTGACACAATAGGGGAGAATTTATGGTTGAATTTGTGACAGAAAAATTAAGCAAATGAAACTTCCAAGGAAACAAACTGTTCAGCAGAAAAGGGAAAGACATCATATTATACTACATAAATCAATAAAAACATTTACTTGGTCATAACAATGTAATCACTGATCCAATCAGAATTCCAATATATTTATAGTTGAAGGTAAAGATTGCAAAGTGTGTGGTGAAAGCTGGGAAGAAAGAGCTAAATTTTCACCATCTACTATAAGAAATCAATAGTCAGTGCTAACATTAAAAACTCAAGCAGCAGTGATATGCACATGTTATTTAAAAGTAAGGATGTACATATGCCAAAAAAATCATTTAGAAGATCTGAAAATAGTTAGCTCTGGGGATCAGGAAAAGGAAGTGGGAGGGAGCCTAAATTAGCTGAGAATGTGAGTTGAGGCAGGAGCAATGAAGAAAGGAGATTTAGGACTAAGATGAGAGAGTTGTCAAGTTAAATCTATAGGACTGGGCAACTAGTTGCATAAGGAAAGAGTAGGAAAAAGATGACAGGGGTTTCAGCCAGGGTAACTGAGAGCACAACAAAGTCACTAACAGAACCAGGAAATCCAGAGGAGATGGGTTATAATGGAATACAGCAGAAATATAATGACTTGAAAGTGTACAGATCCCAATTCAACCCTTTGTATATGTGGCCTTGAGCAGGCCACCTAACCTTCATGAGTCGCAGTGTCCTTACCTCTAAAGTGGGAGAAGCAGAAGAGCACAGTGGTGCAAAACCCAGACTCTGGAGCTGTGTTACCCAGGTGCAAATACCAGCAAACTCCATTCTCCCAACCCATTTACTAGCTCTGCAGAGGGTGCCTGCCCAAAAGGAGGAAAAGCAAGAGTTCAAAGCATGTTTTGCTTTGTAGAACACCCAGTCTCTCTGCAATCCAAAGCATCTGTCTGTGTGCTTAAGGAAAGCAGAAAAAAATGTGTTTTTTTTTTAAATGCCAAAAAAGAAAACAAATACAACAGAGTCCTTGGGATAGATTGACACAGTGATAACAAACAAGAAGTTAGAATCTGACAGTATAGACTTACATTAATTTTATGGCATATTCATGGGCCCATCCTAATCAGCGTCTTAGCCATTCCTTCCTTTTGGAGCGTTTCATGCTTTTTTGAAATGTTATATATGCTATTCCATCATTAAAAAATTTATATGCAAAAAATTGAGTACAACTCACAACATATCTATTGCACCCTCCAAAATGTCTAGGAAATCATAATTCTGGGCTTTGACATTGTACCTTTGCAGAAGTAGAAAGAAAAGAACAGAAAATCCTTCATGCGCTACAAATGTGTCACATTAAATGGGCCAATCTTAGAGCAAGAGAGAGGTGCAGACAAAGAGAAGCATTTAAAGTTTCGTTGCCCGCCAAAAAACTATATTCTGCATATTTCTGTTTCCAGTGAACCATGGTGTAATACCAAGGTGTGGAATTTATGCTCTACTTATGCTCTAGATTTACTGTTCCTGGCAAGGATTCATCTTGTTCTAGGTAAACTTTTGAACCAAGACTCTGCACTAATGATTCCTAATCATTAAATGTGCCATAGAGATATAGGCCACTCTAAGCTGGTCAATAGGATCAGAGTGGCCTCCAGTGATAGAAAATACTTTGGTTATCATGCAAAGTTTTTTTGTAGCAGATAATGAGTCTTAGGTCCAGTAAGACACATGCAGCATGGTGGGGTGGGGGGTGGGGTGTTGGCTTTGCAGGTAGAGAATTTCTGTGATTCCTGTGTAATATGTGTCTTCGGCCAATACTTAAATCATTGGTTCTTTCATCTGTAAAATTAAGATAATAATACTTTTCAGAATTATTGTGAAGGCTAAATGATTACACACAAGAAAATGGGCCCAATTTAGGGTCTGTCATATGTTTAGAACATGATAATTTTTAGTTATTTTGTTTATTTCTCTGGGAATGAAAAAGAGAAATGACAATCCAGAGACATAGAAGCATGGAACAAACTGACAAATCTCAGAGGGAAGGTGGGTGTGGAGGAGTAGGTGGGGAGAGATTAACCTAAGAACGTATATGCATATATGCATAGCCCATGGACACAGACAATAGTGTGGTGAAGGCTTGGGGAGTGCAGAGTGGAGGGGGTCAATGGGGGAAAAATAGGAGACATCTATAATACTTTCAACAATAAAAATAAAAGAGAGAGAGAGAGAGAGAGAGAGAGAGAAATGGTCCTGGATAAATAACTACAAAATTGATCTTTTGTCTCCTGAAAGTGGAGAGGAGCTCACCCTTGTAATCACATCAGCTCTTTTTCATTATATTATGCCAGAGAGGTGATGGTCTATTGGCCCTGCTAACTTTAATCTCCATAATCATTTTCAGTGGGGCAGGACTGAGAAACGCAGTCTTGGTAAAATGCCAGACACTCTTGGCTGTTCAATTGATATTAATTAATCCTCAGTAGCAGCATTTTGGCAACAGACTGAGTCGTGTGACCTTTCCTGCTGGATTAGGAATTATTCTCTGATGATTCCTTTTCTCAGCCAAGCCCTTTAAAACCTTCTTAGGCTGTTGGCAGAATTCCATGAGCACTACAGTTTCCTGAGAAGTCTGAAGTTGGCACCTTAAATGTGTTATTGCTAAATAAGTGAAATGTGAGACATTACTTATCCAATTCTGGTGATGGAAGATACCCAAATAATCATTGTAAATATGCAAAAATTCCCACTCTGAGCTCTTCGTGCCTGCGGAGGCTCAGGAGGAGGGATTCAGGAAATAGGCTCCTACCTGCTGCCTCCAATCTTTCAGAAGACCTGTGGTTGCTCAGCATGGTCACTCACCATGATAAGGGTTATTGCTGGCAAAACAACTGTTTCTCTCAGAGGATAAGCAGCTTAAATTTAGTGCCTTGGGCAGCATTGGCTTTACATTAGTTTTTAGTCCCCCCCTCATTTTTTCTCCTGCTGCTTATGAAAGGTTTCTTATTATGTGATTTTATTCTGTATTTGAAATGAAGACAGCAGGAGTCACAAAGCTGAAACAAAGAGATGGCACATCTGACCTTACCTGGGCCTATTTCTGTCTGAGATGATAGTGCCCATGCACCAACAAGGGCACAGAATGTACTAATCATCTTTTGTATCCCTGCGACTGCATTTTCTCATATAAGATGTTTAATGCAACTTAAAAATCTACTGTGAGGATGATTCTCAAGAACTTGATAATAATAGTTATTGTTATGTAATTGGAGATGCTGTTGCTACTATTGATTCTATTCTTTTCCTGGAATTATGCAGCACTTATTACAATGTGTTGAAATGGTCAGTTTACTTTTCTGTCTCCTTCACCATATTTTAAGGTTTTCATTTTATCCCTAGCACCTGGAACTATGACCCTGTCACTGCCACGTCACTGATTCTCCCAGCTGGAGAAGAGTGGGATTGAGGTGTGAGTTTTGGAAGTGAGTGGGAGCACGAGGGGGTGGGGGGGGGTGGATAGGTAGGTAATGGCAGATAAGGGTAAATTCTGCTTGGGAGGAGCAGTGATTGGCTGCTGGAATGAGGGGGCAGTGCCTGGTGAGACTACCCAGCCATCGCAGAAAGAAATCAGAGGTCTATCCTTGAAGTCGTGGGAATTCTCTCAGCCAGGCTATCTTGCTAGAAATCGAATGTGCTCAAAATCTGAGATGACGTTCATGGCCTATAAACTTTTTTGCTCTTTTGAGTACGGTAGCTTACCTTCCAAACACCAGCTACTGTTTCTTGAGACTTTAAGATGGGGAAGTGCACATTTCATTCACTGGGGACTATAAGTGTACTGTTGGCTTACAAAATCAACTATCCAGATAGTTTTTTCTTCTCAGAGAAAATTATGAAATTAATAGAATTTATTAACTTTATGATGAATATAAAAGATATAATATTGAACCATGAAAAACTCCAAGTAACTGTTTACTAGTGTAGCTACCATTAATGAGAAAAATTTCAATATTATGATGTTTTTAATTACCAAATATTTAAAAATCTATGGAGTAGATTCAACAAAATGTATAACCAATGTATATAACAGATCAAATTATTTTTGTGTTTTTTATTGATAGTCTCTGAAAAGTTGTTTATTAGTGAACTTGGGTTTAATGGATTATTGATATTAGACATATGTCGGAGTGTGTCAGAAATATGACACCCCCCCCATTATACAGCTAAGGTTCTTGTGGTATATGGCATTATTTTTTCCATTTTTCACCCCTTTTTATATCCAGGCCCTTTGCCATGTTGATATTGGATGGGAGGTGATGAAGAATGTGGCAGACTTTTGACTATGAAAATCAGGATCTCTTTATAGATCAAGCAATAATCTGACTGGCTGCCAATATATTTCATTATTGGGGACACACTGATCTGGACATCACCAAACATCCCTATGGGTCAAAATATTCTTACCATCACTAGGTTTCTGAGCTTTTTAGATTTAAAGCATCTACCTTGTCATTGGCAGTAAAATGCTGACATTTGATCTCTGCTATTTTGGAGTCTCCCACATCACGAGGGAACCCATCTCAATGGCATTATTCCAAAATCATTACTGGCCTAGAAATGAGAGCAAACACAGATGTTTTCAATGATATCCTCACTAATATATGTCTAAGCCTTGGTGAAGGGAGTTTCTTCTGGGTCCCTCATGGAATATAATTGGTATGTGTGGGTATGAAGCTTATACAGGATAGATCCATTTCCACACTCCTGTATTCTTATCTTTGTATTCCTTTCTCTATGTTATGCAGGGAAAACACTGGCATCTCAACTTCATTAAACACAGGCAGTCACTGAGTCCCAAGTTTCAGTCAACTAATTAAACTGTTAGAGCACAATCTAGCACATTGAATCCAATATCTCTAGTAAGTGTACTCTGGTCAAGGAATTCAGCCTGATCTAGCATTATAATTTTTTCTCCTTGGTATAACAACCAAAAAAATTGTCCACAGACATATTCTCCAGTATTCTCCAATATACACTAACAAAATATTGCAGTTATTTTGGTGTAAAACTATTTTCTCTTTGGTCATACTTATATCTGACCCCCTGGAGTCTGTAAGTTCATACTTGACCCTAGGATCTTGTGGCAAAGGGGTGGTTTGGGTGCATCTTGAGCGAATGGGCATCCCTAGTAAAACACCTCTCTCAGGTGAGGTTATCATAGGGTTCAAAGTAAAGGAAGGTATTCTCCTTCCATGGGAGAGCAAGCTCCTTCTCCTGCTAAGGGAGGATGATTGACTCAGGATTTGAAGATTCTCAGTTTTGTCTGAATTGAGCCAGATATTCCCATAAACAGGTTCAAGGACCTATTCCTCACCAAACAGTGCCCTAAATTTTACATGAGGAAGTTGGCAAGGCTTCAAATTCCACTGTCCTTGTAATTTTGCAACCCACATATTAAATTTTGTATTTAATTTTAATTATTTAAATTAAATTTTTCCAGTTCAAATGATTACTGGTGTGTTCTCTGTCTCCTGACCAGGTTCTGACTAATACAGAACATAAATAACAAAACCATTTACTAAAACACTGACTGAAAGTTAATGTCAGAGCGCTGGTAGAAGGATGTGATGGTGGTAATGACGACAACATTGACTGAGGTGTGTGACAGATTCTATTGAGTCCACTTGAGGTTTTGCATAAAGAAAATGATAAGCTCAATTCTAGTCACAGTCTGAGGACCAAGAGTGCCATAGCATTCCTAAAATAACCTTTAATTTCTTGGAGCTATGTGGCAGATATTCCTGGGGGCAAAAAGTTTCCTTCTCCTTCTAGTCTTATCTCTTCCCTCTAACACCCGCTATTGGCAGAGCCTAACATGAAGTTAACTGGCAAAAAAGAAAAGAAGTTTGCAGAGTTCACATCCAGCATTATAAAGTAGGGAAGAGACAGGTGGGTTTGTCTCTGAGAGGCAACAAGATAAGGGCTTCTAAGGCAAACCTATAACGGGCACAGATAAGCAGCTTGAAATGGAAATAAGTAAATCCATTTCTAACTGAGAAAAGCAGAGATTGCTCTGTGATTCATAAAGAGAGCTTGAACACTTATGTGGAAAGAGATAAAAAAGAAATTCATGATTTAACCACTCATTTTATAATCATTTTTCCTAGTATAAAATTGTACCCTTAAAGTAGCAACACAGATAGATCACCTCTCTGGGATTTCAGAAACGGAAGCTATTTTTTAGTTTCCTAGTCCATCTTCTTGTCTTTGGCATGTCTGGATTGCAGAGTATTGCTATTAGTCCACTGCATTCAAGCCCCATCAATTTGGTGTTTTGAGACAATATGCCCACGTGAAAGTGGAATAAAGACACCTAATAAGCGGTTAATGACATCGAGTCAGTTTTTGTTAATGGTTAGCCACCTGCTTTGTATTGGGCAAGTATGTTGGCTTCTTTGGGGCTTGGTTTCTCTCTCTGTGAGATGAAATGTTTGCGGTCTGGTGCCTTTATGACTCCACACCGATGAAAGCATCGCAGGGGGGTCCTCACTTCCCATTGGGCCTAGAGGAGGCGTCTGTAACCATGGTAAACCAGCACCCCACTTCCAGTGGCCTGGTGTACTGGTGAGGTGTAAAGGGGGCGAGCAAGGTGATTGGGCAGGTGCTGAGCGAGGATGTGCAGGGCCACCGGCGCTGCTGGCTTTATGGGGACGAGTCAGGCTCCACGGGCTGGGGATTTTCAGCTGTCATTTTTTAAATGTTACTATAGTGGAATTGGAGAGTATTTAGCTCGTTAAAAGAAAGAAGCAGCAAAATACTGAAGTTCTTTTTTTAGGTCTGAGGTTTAACTGTAACACTCGTGGAACTCTAGGGTTTCAAACTTGACTGTCTGTACGTCCGTGTTCATGACACTGCTTTACCTGTAAGTGCGACCCGCTAGGTTTATTTTGATGACCTTGTGAACACCCTGACAACCAGGGAACCGCTCGTCTTTAGGACTCAGAAATGTGGAAGGAAAGATTTGGCGAGGGAGGAGGGGCGAGAAAAGGGGGGAGCGGGATAGAAGGCCTTCTATTAATGTTCAAACACTAACATGAAAAGATTTCAGTGGTCAGAAACGAGTGAAATTTGGGGAGAAAAATGTAAAAAATGCTATAGCAATTGGAGTATAGAATATTTGATTCATTGTATTAAATTATTTAGTTATTTTAGAGTGGCAAATATTTTTTCAATTACATTAGAGATGTGTTTCTCAAAGATTGTTTAGGTACCTTAAGAGCTGCATTGACCATTTCAAAAGCAATAAATCTGAGATCACTGAAGGATCAATTATTACCCTTTTGACCAAGGACTTTACTTTTGGTTAGGTTATTTTCCACTGTCCTTGTAAAAAGAAAAATATTTTAATATGATGATGAAAAGATAATAACAGAAACTAGGTTTTGGTGACTTTTAAGGTAATCTCTTCAGAAATTCGCAATAATACCAAGAGGACTTGCAGCAAAGTTACTACACTTATTAATTTAATTGCCATTTCTGATGTCTTGTCATCTTTCTTTCTTTTTCCTTTCAAAATGCTGGAGTTGCCCTGGCAGGTGTGGCTCAGTTGGTTGGGCATCGTTCTGTGCCCAAAGGGTTGCAGGTTCGATTCCCGGTTAGGGCACTTGCCCTGGTGGGGGATGTATGGGAGGCAGACGATTAATGTTTGGCTCTCACATCAGTGTTTCTCTCTCTCCCTCCCTCTGCCTTCCTCTTTCTTTAAAAATCAATTACAAAAATGCTGGAGTCTGGGGTAGATGTGTGTGTTGGTGTAAGGAAGAGGTGAAAAAGAAAACCCATTTTAAAATATGATCGTATCTATAAAATAATTAGTTTCTTTTTGCAATTCAGTAATATTAGTAATATGCTTTTAAAAAAATACATTAAAATGTATCTAATAATAAAAAGCCAGTTAAGGATAATGTCATCCCATTGCTCATTACATTGAGAAATAAGGAGTTTGGATCACTCTTCCACTCTACATCATGTTTGACAGAATGGGTGGCATGTGGACATTGTCTCTCTAAGTTCAGTTTGAAGAGTGTTCAGGACCTGCTTGGCTGGACATACTACTGAGCACTTCTGGTTTCATTTTGAGAGTGAAATTGTAGAGCTCTTGAGACAATAAATGAGTCAAAACTTGGTGTAGAGACTTCTCCTTTCAATATTTGTCATTCAAAGCATCCCTCATTATTCTTACCAATGTAAAATAAGAAAACTGTACCCCGATTTATTTGGCTAATTATTGTCTCCACTGAGCCAAAAGAACCTCTCAGAAATGAAAGTTTTATGGTAGCCTCCAGAGATACGGAAGTGACAATGACATCTGTATCCTAAATAAGGACGTCTGTTACTGGCAAAAGGAATCACTCTGACGAAAACCTCAAATGGATCTTATTTCTACCTCCTCACTACCTTCAGAGAACTTATCTCATTTCCAGGCAAGGGTCTATGTACACAGGAGAGAGTGGGAGGTGGAGGAGAGGCAGGACCACGCGTGGTGAAGACCTGTCTCTGGGGCTGCCCTCCGAGGCTGTCACTCCATGGTTGACTCTGGAGAGTTCTGTAATGATGCCATTCTTCCCATTCCCCATTTGTAAAACAGGTGTAATAATAGTACTTCTTTTTAAGAGTTGTATTGAACATTACAAGCAAGAGAATATAATGGAAAACTTAGCCATCTTCCTAGCGCTGACTAAGTAATGAAGGGACGGAAGCTTTGATGATCGCTCTAGGTTGATCACTCTTTGATGATCACATTCACAGACAGGAGGAAGCTCAGGGGAAATCTCAGAGCAGGGAGTGGGAAGATCTTACATTCTGCTCTGGAATATGGAGTTTGAGCTACCAAATATCCCAGTGATTTGTCCAATAAAGAGGGTTTGCAAGAGAGAAATTGGGCTGCAAATAGGAGTCATTGATATCCAGGTGGAATTTGAAGCTGTGGGAGTGAATTTGTTCTACAGCTAAGATTAGTGTATTGGGTCAGGAGAGGGGAATCAAAGCAGGAACACCAATATTTATGGAAAGGGGCAGCTTTAAAAACATTAAGAATGAGAAATCAGAAATTCAGAGGAAAACTAGTGGGGAACATAAGGAAGTATTCATTTCGAGGAGCTATCCAGCATGCTCACGCAGGACAAGGCTGTTAGATGTGTCCATTGGCTTTAGCACCTGAGGGATTGATGCCAACCTTGGTGGCCCAAGAAGCAGAGGAGCCAAAGGGCAAAAAGCAGAGGGACTACAACATGAGGAAAGCAAACTGGGCCCCTGGGTGTGGGCCACTGATTCTAAATGCTTGTTTGGGAATAAGAGATTTGGGAATGTTTACACATACAAATGAATAAGATTTTAGAGAGGAAGAGAGATAAAATATAGGAGAAAGAATAAAAATGAGAGAGTTGATGTCTGAGATCTGTTCCGCTCTGATTTTTCTATTTTGACTTCTCAGATAAGTAGGATTGTAAATCTAAAAAGATGAATTATTATTCTTGGCACTTTCTTACATAGATCTGTTTTCAAGCCTTCATTGGGGTGTGTGTGTGTGTGTGTGTGTGTGTGTTGTCCTGTTATATATACCTGCTATATATGTTTTCTTAAAATAAATAAGGACATATGCAAGGGAACACTGAGAGAGAAATCAATCTGAAATGACATCACATGTCTAGGGATTATTCTCTACGCCCAAACAGAAATAGCTCTTTTTGATACCTTTTCCTATTAACATGCCGCCTCTAGGAAGAACAGGAAAGTGCTGTGCCTCACAGTCAGAAAACTGCTTTCTATTTTAACGTCTCCAAAAAGAAGGTGATTGAGTGATTTCATCTGTCTGTAAAGTTAGCAGCTCTCTCTCTCCCTCTGTGTGTGTGTGTGTTTAAAGATTCTTAGGGGTTGAAATAAAACATATAATTAAAGATACGCTTTTAAAACTTTCAGTGAAAACAATCACAAATAGACTAAGATGTAGTATTTGATCTCAGGATGTGACCCAGGCATTTCTTGTAACCAGCAGTAAATGCAGGCAACCCCTGGAAAGCAGTTCCTCTGCTGAGCTCAGCTCCCACAGTCCTGTTTCATGGCCTGCTCTATAAATAGGGACAGCTCTCTTGGGACAACCAGTATGCTTTTCAGCTTCTGCATCTGATTGATCCCAGGAAACAAACTGGGGACAAGCTGAGGACAAGAACTAGATGGTTATTTTTTAATTATTTTGAATAAGTTTTCAATGTTGCTTGACATGTAAGGAAAAGATTATTTACATCGATCACTTTGAGACAGCTGATGGACAGCTCAATGAAAAATGGCCTTCATGATTACCAAGCACATGTCCTTCTAGATAAAATCACTGGGATTTGTGCTCCTCATGTGAATTCTTTTTTTTTTTTAAATGTCTTATTGACTTCAGAGAGAGGAAGGGAGAGGGAGAGAGAGATAGAAACATCAATGATGAGAGAGTCATCAATCAGCTCCTCCTGTATTCTCCCCACTGGGGATCGAGCCCGCAACCCGGGCGTGTGCTCTGACCGGGAATCGAACTCCGCTCTCCTGGGTCATAGGTCGATGTTCAATCGCTGAGCCATGCTGGCCAGGCCTCGTGAATTCTGATTATCACTCAGGCATTGTACTACTTACTTAAAAAGCATCAAAAAGGTTTAATAACTACAATCCCATGCTATAGACACTAGTTTCACCCCATTTAGCAGAGCAATAATTTGAGTCTCGACTAAGTGACTATCCTACATTTTAGATTTGGTGTATAGGATTTAAAGCTACAAGTGGGGAGATTAGTCTTCCTAGTAGTTTGAAAATTATGTGATATTCTGGGGCAACTAAGATATCAAGAAAATATCCTCATTTAGGGGAGTCTGTCTATGTTTAAGAAATTTTCATCTTATTTGAAAAACTCAGCAAAGTACTGTTATTCTGATTGGTATTTTTAGTCATATGTTTTTTATACATTATATGACTGAAATCAATCATTACATTACAGGGTCTTTCATTTTAAGAAATTGGTGCATTCCTCAAAAGTTGTGGATTATATTTGGCTAAATATCTGCAGCTCTATTTGAAAGGGCCCTGTTGTGAACACTGGGTAAAGTGTTCTATAATCAAAGAGTGTGAGTATAATAAATATATTTTTATTATATTTTTATAGATACAAACTTCTATCTAACTAGCTGCACAAATGGGGACCTGAGTGGTTCAAACCATGTCCAATCCAGGATCATGCTTTGTATTTAGTTATAGTGTCTCTTTAATCTCTTTATTCCTCAGTCTTTCTTTGTTGTTCATGATTTCGGCAGTTTAACAAAGCACAGGCTAGTTATTTGACAGAATGTTCTGCAGTTTGAATGTGTTTGATGTTAACTCATCATTAGAACATATGTTGTTACCAAGAATACTAAAGAAATGATGTTGTATCCTTTTTGGTACTTCATAGCAGGTAGTATAAGATTTTTTAGTCCTAGTATTAAGTAAATTGCTAATGATTTTAATTTTTGCCACTCAGTTAAGGTGGTATCTACCAAGTTCTCCTCTGTGAATTTACTGTTTTTCTCTTTGTAATTAATCATTTTTGGGGCATTCATTGACAATTATTGCCTGAGTCAATTACTATGATGTTGTGAAATGGTGATTTTTCTCTTTCCTTCTACAGCAGGGAACTTTTTCACTTCCATTATGTATTTATTTACTTATTTATATCAGTTTGGACTCATGGATTTTTTTTAACTTAGTGGGATGCAATATTTTATTATCATTATATGAGGTGATGGATGTATTAAATAATTTAATTGGGAGGAAGTTCTTCACAATGTATACCTGTATCAAAGCATCGTGATGTGCATTTTAAGAATATCACAATTTACTTGTCAATGATACTTCAATAAAATAAAAAATACATCCTTAAAACATGGAATTTGATTATTTAATACATACAAGTCAATTATGACTAATCAATGGCTTTGAAGATTGGTAGCTCTTTGTTGTAATTAGTGTACAACTTCTCAAACAATTTACTAATATCAATCAACCAATATATTGCTTTAAAGCTAGTCTAGTATAAAGTTCACCACTATCGGTAGGATGATTTTCTCTTTTCGATTTTAGGTTCTGGTACATTCACATTAGTCACACCTTTTGTAAGATTTTTCTGTTTTTTTCTATTCAGGTACCCTCTTAACCTGGAACAGAATGAGAGGACAGGAATAGATTAAAAAATATCTTGATAATAAATAGTTGCTCTTAATTATTAATTATTTACTCATTTCTTTTGTATAGTTTAGTCCATTAAGTATTACTCATTTGGACTCTTAATAGCTCTGCTTTATTTGGGATACCTTCTGGTCGTTCTCTCTTTGAAAACCCTACATCGTAGTATTTTCAAATTGGATCTTACTTCATGTGTAGAAATCAACAAACCTAGACCCCAAAGGAGAACTGTGGGCATGAGCTAAAGTGTGAACCTATTGATCACCACTGCTTCTCATATCGTCATTGAACAAGGGGGCATGGAAAGGTTTCATTGACATTGCACCCAGAAAACTCTATGTACACTTGTTCAGAGGCTAAAGAATAGTTGTGAAACTTCCTAGAGAAAAATTACCTGGAGGAAAAGTAGAGTCTGGAAGGACTTCAAATTTAGATCAGAACTATGGAAAATATATATGTATGCCTTTTTGATGAGGCCTTTTCTTGAGCTTAAGAAAATAGATGAAATTATTAGGAGTGAAGGAAGGAGTCTATGGGGTGAGAGGCATTGAACTAGGACTAGTTATCCTTTCAACAGGTCATTTAGGACTTGGGTTAGTTTTGTGCCTACCCCAAGTAAGAAATTCTGTTGCTTGGAGAAGCATTTTCTCTAGAAACTCTAAGTCCTTATTTTGTTCTGTGACAATCTTAGAGAACAGCCTTGACTCTCTATTTGAGGGAGGTTTACTTGAACATGCAAGTTGTTATTTTAGGTGGTCGCACTGATGTAGAACTTCACCTTAAATATGGTGGTAAGGGGCACCTAGTCTTAATCATATGTAAATCCTTCTAATGGAAAAAAAAAGTTTTTGTTTGTTTGTTTTTAATTTTAGAGGAATCTATTTGAAATGATGTTGGTGTTGAAAACACAGCACTCTATAGTAGGTTCCCATTTATTTGCCAGAATAACTGGTACAAAAGGTTAAATATCTATATGCTGCCTACAGAAGTGTATAGGAAATGAGTTCAGATGACCTCTATCTATCTCCAGACGCTACACTTCTATTCTTCCCACACTGAGACAACCACCTGAAAAATAAGTCCAGTTGCAGCAAGCAGAAGCTGCCACTCTGGGCTGAGGGTGTGTAATGGGTTTCCTGTTCAGCCCTGCAAGGCTGGCTGCGGAGCAGTGATTTCACATCAGCTCTGCAGCAGCAGGCTTCAGCTTGACGATGATAACTCCACCCCAGTTCAACGGCACATTGCGCACGCCCATTTTAATGAGAGGGCCTTTGCCTGCATAGCTTTGCTGTCATGCTTTTTCCCCTACAAGAATATAAGCATTTACTCACAGTTGTTTAGTCAGGAACAAAGCATCAGGGAAGCAGGGGATTGTTTTTATATTACAGACTGTGAGTCAAGTATTTCCTCATTTTTATGACCAATTGATGACTAGTCTCAAATTAGAAGCAAGTATTGATTGATGGTAATAGCTATTAAACACTTGCAAATGCTAAATATGATATGAAACATATGAAAGCCTCGTTACCTGTCATCTAACAGCTCATACTCTAAGACAATAAGAGTCATTCATGCTGTTCAGACCCAGAGGACAGTGACAGTTAGGCTGTGAGTAAAACAACACCTTTTCTGGTCATGCTTAAGTAATATTTTTGTTAAGTAGATGATATTTGAGAATGATTTGAAGAGCAATTGATTACAAATGGGCCCTGAGGGAACTTTTTGAGTGATGGAAATGTCCTATATGTTGATTGTGCTGGTGGCTACATGAGTGAATATATTTGTCCGAACACATCAAACTACAAATTCAAAACAGATGAATTGTTAATATATTTAAATCATACCTTGCCCCCAATTTATAAAGAAATTAATGTAAAGCCCAGCTGATAGAATGTTCTTTAAAGGATATGAGCAATGAATTCACAGAAAAGGAAATATAAATGGCACTGAAAAAATATACCAGTGCTAGACTCCTTTCAAAATAAAGGAAAGGCAAATTAATATAACATGACATCATTTTTTCACCTATAAATCTGGGCAAAATAATTGAAAACAAACACATTGTGTAGGAAACAGGTACTCTTATACTTAACTGGTTGAAGTATAAGTTGGTACCATTGTTATGGAGGGTAGTTTGGAAATAACTAACAAAATTATAAATGCCTATACCTTTTAAACTAATAATTCCACTTCAGGGGAACTTGTACAACAGATATTTGTTGTATGCACACAAAATAACACATGTATAATTTATTACTTGTATAATTGTTAATGATTGTAGATGATTGTTAAAATGTTCAAAAATCAGGGGCTGAGTGAATTCTGGTACATACTTGCAAAGGAACAGTGTGTAGCAATAAAAATGAGAAAGTCTTTATGCACTGGGATAGATATACCTTGATATTTAAATTAGAAGAAAGGTATACTTTCCAGGAAGATAGAATAGATGTAATTTTTCCTGTTCTTCTCTTAATACAAATAAAAATCCTGGGTATTTTGTATGTAAAGAAACAAAAACACAGGAAGACTCTTAAGGGTGGACAGCAGACCATCTAGGAATTTATGACCCAAGAAATACAGTGTGGTGAGTGTACTATGTTTTCTTTCTGCCTTATATTCCAGCCTTGTGGCTGAAAAAGCTGGCATACTTGGAAAGAAAAGTATAGTGCCAGAACAAAGATTAAGAAAACCAGACCAGACTGATGAATTTCAGAGGGAAGGGGGGGTGGTAGAGAGAGATTGATCAAAGAACTTAAATGCATATATGCATAACCCATGGACACAGACAATAGTGTGGTGAAGGCCTGGGGTGGGTACAAGGTGGAAAGGGTCAATGGGGAAAAAAGGGGACATCTGTAATACTTTCAACAACAAAGATTAAAAAAAAACCAACCAACAAACCAACTCCCATGTTAGACAAAAAGCAGAGCAAAGAGAGTTGACTGTGAATCCGTTTGATGATAGACCTATAGATCTGAAAGGTCTTTGAATGAAAATATCAGATGTGTTTTGTGTATCTGTTTATAAAGAAGATTTCACTGTGCTTGCTGAATTATATTAGTGCATAATTTTCCGTTAATTTTAGGCTGATAGAAATATCACTTTCATGTAGCTGGCTCTATTTCACTTCTCATATTTGCATTTCTGCTGCTGAGAATGCACTCCAGGGACCAGAGTATAACAAGGCCAAGTCCCATTCTAACTGTAGAATAACTGTCATGGCCCTTCGGGAACCTCAAAGGTAGAGAGTTTTCAATTGTAAATGGTCTCCTTTCCTTCATGCACCTCTTCACTTAATAAGGCCAGAATTTAAGCTCCCCCAGGTAAGGGTGGGTGGCTGCCAGTCTGAGCCAGGACGATGGGTTGGAAAAAGCCTCTCTCTCATTGACTTCAGAAGTTTGCCCATATCATGGGAGAAATACTCCCTCCTGTGACCCCCTCAAGGACTTGAGGACCAGTGACTGCACATAAGGAAGCTCTGTCTGGGGAAACACCTCCATGTTAACCCAATTGTCTTTGAGGGAGAAAGTCTGAGCCCAGAGCGCTGTTGTGAAGATCACCTCCTTGTTGAGAGAGCTTCCTGCAAAGTCAGCCCCCCCTTGATTGCACTGTCTGGTAGCAATAGAAGTCTCTCCACAGCTTAAAAATTATCACCCAATCCTCAGTTTTTGGGACATACAGTAGACTTCTGTGGTTTGTTAAATCACCGTATTCCAGTATTTCACACAACTTCTACTACTGGTATGTAACCCAAAGAAACAATTTTTTCAAGGTAACTCCTTACTCCTTTCCACCGTGGCTGCATGGACTTAACCTCAAAAAATTAAAAATGGAACTGCGTTATGACCCAGCGATTCCATTTCTGGAAATATATCCAATGAAACCCAAAACACTAATTTGAAAGAGTATATGCACCCCTATGTTCATTGCAGTGTTATTTACAATAGCCAAGATTTGGAAACAGTCCAGTGTCCATCACTATATGAGTGGATAAAACAGCTATAATAGATTTACGCAATGGAATACTACTCAGCCATAAAAAGGAAGAAAATTTTACGCTTTGCAAGAGCATGGATGGACATAAAGGGTTTTATGGTAGGTGAAATGAGCTAGCTAGTCAGAGAAAGACAAGTACCATATAATTTCACTCATATATTCAACTCAATGAACAAATAGAACTAACAACAAAATAGATACAGACTCATGGATAGAGAGCAGGCTGGCAGCTCTGTTAGGGGAGCGGTTTGGTGTGTGTGTGAAGGGATTGAGCCAAAAAGAAAAAAATAGAAAAAACTCATGGACATGGACAACAGTGTGGTGATTGCAGGGGGTGGGCGTAGAAGAGGGTATAGGGGGAGTAAATGATGACAGGAAAAAAAGAAAAGAAAAGAAACAATTTTTTCTAAAGTAAATGGTTACTAAGGACATTACAACTATTTGAGAAGAGCCAAACCTTGTCTAAACTAAAGTCTGGACAAAGTGCTAGGGGAAACTACGGTAATCTTTGGTGCAGTATTGAGGCCCTTAATGCTTTTTTTAGTTAAAATTTGCCTGATATACTGCTTCCTGGAAATAAAAATTTAATTCCCCAATACTAACCCACTCTCCTCAGGGCCAGGACATTCTATAATGAATGGGATCTAGATAAGGGGATTCTAAAAATGTAATTATTACTTTAAATATTATATAATGGTCGTTTTCTTTAAAAAGCCTCCTTTTTTTAGAGATTCATGCTAAATATTTAAAGATGAAGTAATATGGTGTCGGATTTGTTTCAAAATAATCCATGTGTGAGGGGAAAGGACTAGATAGATGCATAGATAAAAGGTTGGCTGGGAGTTAATAATTCTTGAATTTGAATGATGGGTATATGAATATTTATTATCCTCTACTTTTGCATATGTTTTTCATCATAAGAAGTTAAAAAATAATATATAATGATCGCCGTTAGAGGGACTGGGTTCTTGTGAACATGATTACTGACCTCAGAGACAAATCATCCAAAAGTTCATTGCAACTGTCCTTCATGTTCACACTGTGCTCTGCCCCCTAGGTCTTTATTCAGCAAACAATGCTGATAAAAAGTATTAATGACTTTTTCTTTCTTTCTTTTAAATTTATCTTTATTGCCCTAGCTGGCTTGGCTCAGTGGCTAGAGCAGTGGCCTGCTGACTGAAGTGTCCTGGGTTTGATTCCAGCCAAGGGTACTTACGTCGGTTGCAGGATCGATCCCCAGCCCCGGTCCGGGAGGCAACCAATAGATGTGTCTCTCTCACATCAATGTTTCCCTCTCTCTCTCCTCCTTTCACTCTCTCTGAAAAGCAATGGAAAAAATATCCGCAGTGAGGATTAAAAATTATCTTTATTGTTGAAGGTATTACAGATGTCCCCTTTTTCTCCCCAATGACCCCCTCCACTCTGCAACCGGTCCCACCCAAGGTCTTCACCTCGCTATTTTCTGTGTCCATGGGCTATGCATATAGGCATATAAGTTCTTTGATTAATCTCTCCCCACCCACCCACCCCTGCCTTTCCTCTGAGATCCTTCAGTCTGTTCCATGCTTCTATGTCTCTGGATTTACTTTGTTCATCAGTTTATTCTGTTCATTAGATTCCACATATGAGTGAGATCATGCAATACTTGTCTTTCTCTGATTGGCTTATTTCGCTTAGCACATACTGACTTTTCAAAGAGAAGGTCCAGGAAATTCTGCTTGGTCTGTCCTGTGTGGAAGCATCTATACCACATCTGCTTGTTTCTAAGGAAGCCCTCCCTGCTGGGTCAGGAGACCTACATGTTCAGATGCGAGGAAAAAAAAATAAAAAGAAATGAAGTTCTCAAAAGAGAGAACAAAGTGTGGACGGAATTCAGTTTTTATTAGTCTCTATGAGCCCTGGAGTCAAACCCATGTCAATTGATGTTTATAGGATTTACTCAATTAGAGTTTTCCTGAAAATTCTAATAAGCGCATTTCAAATGCTCTTCTTTTGCAAAATTACTGAATTCAATTACAATTTCATCCAGAAAAACAGCAGCACTCCCAAATATACTGACTATTTATTTAAGTATTGGCCTTTGCCATAGCTCAGTTCTCAGAATATGCTATGCTAATGTTCCAACCAGGCTGGCAGCAATGGCTTAAATAACAATGTAGAAACCATTAGTGTTAGTGCAGGAAAAATTTTAGACATAGGTAGAAAATTAGACAAGGAGATAGATGGATGTAGTTCTTTCATTAATCAATTATTAATGAGGGAATTATGGCATAATGTGATATGCTCAGACTCTGGAGCCAGACTGCTGGATTGAGTCTCATCTTTTCCTCTTACTGTGTGGCTTTGGGGAAATTGGGAAACCTTTCTGTGTCTCACTTTCCCCTAGCTCTGTCACAGTGTTATGGATTAACTAAGTTAATACCCATAAAGGATCTAGAGCAGAATTAACTCTTTCACTCATGAAGATAATAGTAACAGATTAGCTGTTTGACTTCAATCCTAGAACATTAGCGCTGGACAAAAGACTAGAGTGTCTAGCCTATCCCTTTATTTTATAGTGGAGTAGGCTTGAAGAAATATTAATGTCTACGTTCTACCACCAGAGAACTGGGGTTTCAGGGAAGGCCCCCAGGTGCAGCCAGGGATGAGAATTGTGGCTTGAAAGTTACTGAAATCTGCCCTCTAATATCTGACATCTGGATGAAACATTCTCCTTTCTCGACCCTTCTCCCAACATGTCTGTACATCTGTTCTTACTATGTTAAAGCAGAGCAACACAAGCATATAATTAGCATGCTCATACCTAATATTTATTCCTGTGAAAACCTCTGATTTTTCTTTCCCAGCTTAAAAATAGTCATTTGCTTTAAAATGCCATGTGTGAAAAGGCCAGCATTGCTAGAGTTTGATGTGAAAGCAATTTGCATAAATCTGAAGCTTAGAAAAGAACCTGGACTAAGCCAGTAAGGTTACTTCGGACAGTAACAATTTTCTGCCATCTAGTGGAGAACTCAGAGAATAAACCATGTCTTTATTTTTAGAAAATCAATGTTATCACAAAGCTGTTGACTTCTAAGCCTCCTGCTACTGAAAGAAAATGTTTTCGTGTTATTAAGACACTTAGTTTTCCACAAACCATGTCTCAAATGTACGCTTCCATTTTTATTGATTTGTTGACTTATTTTTAATGTAAAAAAGTTCATTATGTTCTGTCATGTCTTTTAATGTGGTCAAGAAAATTGTGAACCCACAAGATGTAAATGCAATTGCACTCAATTCCTAAAAGTTTGCATACTTATAGGCCTGTGACATAGATACATGTGTTTATATTTGGCTCCTTTTGAAATTTCTCCTTTGAAATGTTGGAGGCAGTAGTGCCCAAGGTTAAGAGCATGAGCTGCAAAGCCAAACCTCCTGATTTCACATTTGGGCTCTTCCTTGTACTACTCGTGGGAACTTGAAGAAAGTAACGTATTCCCCCACTTGATAATGCTAAAACCTGCCTCACGGGGGGCTGGAGGGATTACATCCATGCAAAGCACTTAGTGTTCAATGTCATTACTATTTTTACCATTGTGGTTGTTTACACGTGTATCAGTGTTTACTCATTATGAGGAAGGAGTTCAGAAGTGGCTTGTACTGAGACTCAGTCCCATTTAAAACATCAACAAGCATTTACTTAGGTCTACTTTATATTCAGCATTATGGGAAATACAAAGCTGAACAAGACACTGCCCCGTTTTTGAGTCAATGTCTTCATAAACTAATGGGGGAGAATGAACTATAATTCAAAGCAGATCTAATGTGGGAGACCAGGGTGATCATGAACAAGGCCCAGAGAAGGGGGATGGAGTTTCCAGCTGGAGTAATTGACTTACGAGTTGTAACTGAAATAATGGAAACATTTTCATGGAAATTAAATTGCGTAAGTGGGGATAGTAGGGAGGACTCCACCGGTATGTATTTTAAACAAAGGAATCGAGTTGGAAAAAATCTAGGATTTATTTATTTTGGACGCAATGAATAATAAGATGTTGCGAAAGCATAAGCTTTCGTCATTCTTTCGCCCAACACCTATCTAAGCATCTGCTCTGTGCCAGGCTGTGCCCTAGGTACACACATGATTGTGAGCAGAACAGACAGAGACTCCACTCTCCAGGATGCCTGTTCCAGGTTGAGAGGAACATGGAGACAGATGACCAGGAAGAGAGGGAGGGCTAGAGTTTTGGAAGGGACCTACTGGAGAACCAACAAAGGCTGCTGAGTAAGATGGAGCCCTGATCAGGCACTACTTGAGAAATATCCATCTGGTGGAGGAAGTCTGAAGGGCAGGTAAAAGGATCCGAGGCCTTGGAGGCATAGAAAACATTTCAATAGGAGGCAATCTAAAGAGTCCAGGTGAGAGGTAATGAAGCCTTAAACTGTGAGACTGAAAAAAGAAAACAGACTTAAAACACATCCACTAGGTGTAGAGCAGGGCTGGGTAGCAGCAGGAAGGGGCGTGTGGGAAGTGGTGGGAAATGATGACCCTAAGCTTGCTGCTCAGGCCCGAAGCACGGTGTATCCCGGGTACTGTCAGCAGGGCCTGCAGCAGACTCGAGTCAGACCCACCAGTGTGGTAATGACGCAAAGCAATCATTTGATCTCTTTAAATCTCAACTTCCTCATTAGTACAATGGGAAAAATTTAAAGTGCCACTTTATTAGATTGGTGTGGAAAACGGACAAATACAGCTTCTGACGTTCCTGCTATAGGGAAACCTGAGGAGGGTAAGGCAGAGTCACCTCCACCACCTGCACTTAGAGTCAGATGTATTTGGAGGAGAGGTTGCTCCCCCCTTAAGGTTGACAATTGTTCCCAAATAAGATAATTAGCTGAGGATTTTTCAGCAGTTATTTCACATTAGAAAATGAACCACAAACTGCTAGTTATAAAAATGGTCATGGGGATGTAAAGTACAGCATAGGGAACATAGTCAATAATGTTGTAATAACTATGTGTGGTGGCAGATGGATACTAGACCTAGTGAAAGCATCACTTTGTAAGGTATATAAATGTGTGATCACCGGGGTGTATACCTGAAACTAATATAACATTGTATGATAGCTGTAACTGAAAAATAAATTTAAAACTGTTTTAAAAATGTAAAAAGAAAATAGGCCACAAATTGAAAGGCCATATTTTGCGTTTGGGAATCAAAGTGGTTGTAAGTTTTGCTATCATTTCCCTCACAAGCTGGCCATGGCTTCATTTCAGCAGCTAGGCGTATACTTCTTATGAGGGATTTCATGAAAAACCTAAAAATATGAATTAGACTAAAGCTTCAGTACCCAGAGTGTTTCCTTTCCCCTAGTCTCAGGACCTGTCCCCGAACACATGCTAGCTGGAGACTTATCATCCCGTCTTAGAAGCCGCACACAGGCTTCAGTACAGACGCACCAGGCAGCGCAGCTGTGGTAGCCGGTTAAGGACCAGGCAATACAGGGAGAGGAAAAAATGTACCTAGATGTTTACTTTCTGGAATTCATCTAAGGTAATTATGTGAATAGTCTGAATTTGTGTCCAGAGGGAATTAATGCAAATTAAGAGATGCGGAACACTGAAATAGGGGAGGTGAAATTGCCAAGAAAGGGGGAAGCTTAATCAGAAGGAACAGAGAAGCGCTGTACCCGGGGAGGGTCGAGGCCGCCCATGGATGCTGTTGCGGTAAGATAAGAGAATTTAAGGCTCCCAAAGCTACACATACTCAGCAATAGGTTAAAGGGAAACTGTCTGCATTTCTGAAAGACAGGGAGGATGCATTTTGCAGTTTATGCAAAGTAAGTATAATTACATTTCTAACTGTCTGTAAGTACAGGATACAAAACTTGGACAGGTTGACTCCACATTTGGCAGGCATATTTGAGATGGCCTGGCCGAACCTAAGAGCTATGAGTGCATGCAAAAATCTACTTTGGGAGCCCAAGAGGAGAAACTTCAATATAGGCAGTTATTCCCCAAAGAACTTGAAAATTAAGTGTTTCAGGATACCCCTGAGAATGCTGGTTGAGAGAAGAAGCACACTGTACAGACCACTAAGTAGCCTATGGACAGAGGAAACAGTGATATAAAATTCAAAACTTCAAAGCAGATGCTTGAAATTGTAGGTGTTGATTTGCAATCTAGCTGCTTCTTACCTGACTAATTCCTTATAACATGGTCAAGGTGAGTAACAAAGGGACTTACATATTTATCTTGGTTATTGACAATCTACATAGGGAGAGTATTAGTATAGCAATAATACTTTCACAACTAGAATTTAATTCTGCAAGTATTTATTGGTTGTCTACCAAATGCCAGGCAACTTTTGGTAGGAGTTGAATTTATAAAAGATGAATAAATGCATGGTCTAGGGGTTGACTGGGGGTAAGAAGAAAGGTGAAGGTAATGGACATTTAATAACTTTTTCATAAGTTAGATATGTTCTAGGTGGATGTGAGGCAAAATGCTTTTATTTCATAGACTATTCAGAGCAGCTTTTTGAAATTTATATTATAGACCCCAATTAAAGTTTGGAAAACTAAGGCTCAGATAGTTTAGTAATTACCAAATGTCAGTGGCGCACCTTGGAACTGAACCGAGTCCTTCTGGCTCCAAATACCACTATCTTTTAATTAGATTGCCTCCCACTCCTAACTGTAATGTAAATCAAGTTGTTTCAGCTGCTCACAGAATTGTAAAAGAGGCTGAAGAAAATGACAAACTTTTTTTCTATGGGGTATTAGTAAAGATTTCACACAGAAGGTAACTTTGATCTGGGCTTTAAAGATTGATTAAGATTTTGACAAGTAAGAGGAAATCCTCACTTCAGAAAAATAAAAAGGAATGGTATTTTTAGGAAACAAAAAAAGCTTGCAAGGCAAAATTTTAAAATTATGGCTTTTATTTTTTTCCCTTTTTTATAACACTATTTTATTTTATTGTATTTTGTTTTTGACAGTATTACAGATGTCTCCCATTTTCTCCCTTGGTGCCCTCCTCCACCCAACCCCCGCCTCACCCCAGGCCTTCACCACACTATGTGTCCATGGGTTATGCATATATGCATATGTGTTCTTTGGTTAATCTCTTCCTGTCCCCTCCTCTTCTTCTCCCTCTCCCCCTACTGAGATCTGTTATTCTTTTCAATGAGTCCATGCCTCTGGACCTATTTTGTTCGTCCGTTTATTTTCTTTAGATTCCACATGGAAGTGAGATCATGTGATATTTGTCTTTAACTGGCTTATTTCATTTAGCATAATACTCTCCAGGTCCATCCATGTTGTCCCAAAGGGTAAGAGATCCTTCTTTTTTACAGCTACATAATATTCCATTGGGAAAAAATTATTGGTTTTAGAATAGGATTTAGATATAAGGGATTGGGGAGAGGAAGGAGCCAAGACAAATTAAAAAAACAAAACACAAACCCAACTTTATTAAGATTTACTTTACATATTATATGATTCACTAATTTCAACTTATTCAATTCAATGATTTTTAGTAATTTTACCTTATTGTTCACCTATCACCACCAATTAGTTGTAGAATATTTTCATCCCCTCCATAAAGGTCCTTCATGGCCATTTACAATGAATCCATTTCCACTCTCAGCCCCAGGAAGCCACAAATCTTTCTATCTCTATAAATCTGCCTCTTTTGAACATTCCATATAAATGGAATTATGCAGGATGTGATCTTTTTTGTCTGGCTTTTTTCACTTAGCATGTTGTTAGAGTGCATCCATGTTGTGGTCATAGCAGTGCTTCACTCTTATGATCGAGTCACATTCCATTGTATGGCTATAATATGTTTAGTTTATATATTCATCAATTACATGGGTTGTTTACTTTTTGGTGATTATGAATATTGCTGACATGAATATGTATGTGGGCATATGTGTTCATTTCACTTGGGTAGGTACCTAGGAATAGAAATGCTGGGTTACATGGTAGTTTTATATTTAACTTTTTGAGAAACTGCCAAACTGTTTTCTAAAGTGGGTGCCCTATGCCAGCAGTTTATGAGGGTCACTGTTTCTCTACATCTTAACAACACTTGTTATTATTGCTTGCCTTGTATATTATAGCCATTATAGTTGGTGTAAAACGCTATCTTGTGGTTTAATTTGCATTTTCCTAATAACTAATGGTGTTGAGCATCTTTTTATGTGCCTAGGACATAAATTCTAAAGGCTTTGTTTGGATAATGCACTAACTAAGATGGGGAACATAAGAAGATAAGTGAAATTCATAGGAAAAATAATAAAGTTGTTGTGAGCTGTCCAAATTATACTGAGTTGCAATTGTCCAGAGGGCAGAGAGAAACCTGAGTGTGGAACTCAGAATTTAAGGCAAAACACATAGATTTGGGCTCAGTTATGCAGAAAAGGCAGTTGAAATCATGAAACTAGATGAGTTCACTGGCAGAGAAACTGTAGAGCAAAAAACTCGAGTAGAGAATATTTAAAAATATCTATTTCAGAAAAAACAGATGAAGGATGGTGTACCAGTGGGCTTTAGGAGACATAAGAGAGACTGGTGTTATGGATGCCACTGGGAGAAAAATTTTTGTTTAGTTAATGTCAATATTTTATTGTACTTTTTTGCATGTTGTTTTTTTTTCCACACACCGATTACTGTAATAAATTTAGCCACATTAGATAATACCATACATGTTGTTCTATAACACTGTATTTCCACTCAACCTTACATCATTTACATTTTTTTCATGTCACTAATTCGTCTTAAAAATTTTTAAGGGTCTGAACCCACAACCTTGGTGTATCAGGACAATGCTCTAACCAACTGAGCTACCCAGACGGTTTACCATCCCCCCCTTTTCCCCATTTTTTCTTTATGCATCCACCCTCAATTATTTCCTGTTTGAAAGCTTGGGTTGGGCTTCTTAAACAGATTCATAAATGATGCTACAGAGACAAATCAGGGATAGGCTGTCATTTGTATAAAGAATAAGCCTTTGGGATACAGTGTGTGGACTTCTGTAAACATCAAACTTGATTTTTGTTTTTGTGTGTGGTGGGAACAGCATTTAATGTCACTGCTTGAGTCATTGAATGGATGTCTGTTGAGCTCATTAATGTTTCTTATTCAGAAAACCCTTTATGGACATCTACTTCATAAGTTTATTACCATTCGTGGGAAAAAATTTGACCCAAATACTCTCTGTTCCTCTGTGACATGAGTCATAATTCTACCACAGTGCACTGTTCCCTTTCTCAACCACAGAGATATATAATCCAGTCATTCCAAATACACATAAATCCTGTTATTTCTTTTATAGACTCAAACTTGAGCACGAATCTTGTTTCTCTCTCTTCCTTTTTAATTTCCCATTTGAGAAATATTTTTCCCACCTCATTTTTTAACAAAATATCTGGTCCTAAAGCTAGTCATCTGGGAAAATTCAGACTTTTTAGAATTCTGAAGAACTTCTCTGATTCTCTTGGGTTGCATTTTTAGGAACATCTAGGAAGCCACCTGGGTGATGGAATGGATGGACTCATTTCTTATGTTCTCTTGAATTGGATGACTCAAGTGAGGACTCTTGGTATCCTTGCTTTTTGGTGTCCTTTATTATGCTGGGATAACAAAATCCACATACATTAACTTTGCGGAAGTTGTAAGGCCAATCTATCTTATGACATTTCCCCCAAGCCTTGCTAGATCTCCTTTATCTCCTCCTGGAAAGAGGATCTCAAAGTTCCTCCAACATTTCTTTCTTTCTTTTTCAATCCTCACCTAAGGATATTTTTTACATTGCTTTTCAGAGGGAGTGGAAGGTTGAGAGAGAGAGGGAGAAGCAGAAACAACCATGTGAGAGAGACACATTGACTGGTTGCCTCCTCCCGGTGCCCTGACCAGGGCCGGGGATCCAGCCCGCATCCGAAGGACAAGCCCTTGGCCCGAATCAAGTCCCGGACCCTTCAGTCCACAGGCTGACGCTCCAGCCACTGAGCCAAACCGGCCAGGGCTCCTCCAACATTTCTTTACAGTGATCCCAGGTGACTCTTGAAATGTTTCTGGTAGAACAATGATCTAAAGGTCTGATGCTTCTGGGGAAAGAGGTTCAGAACAAAAATAATATCTTAGCAAGTATAATTTCTATTGATTTTCTGACTCATTGAAGAAACATAACTCCAAGGCATAAAGTTTACCTTTTGGGTACCCATTAGAATTTTATTATATTTCAAAGCCATGTGATTTTTAAAAAATGAACTAGAAATGTTTGGTGAGATATGTTCTTCCAAATATTTCTTCATGAAACATGTTCTGACATTCAGTTAATTCATAATCTAATACAACTCTGGAGAGAACCTAACTAGTGTGAATTAGCTAAAGTTTCACAAAGACTTGTGTTGAAGACACAAATTTTACTTCAGATAAAATACTAGTTTTAACAATTCCTCCAATGTAGAAATAAGAAATTAGCAAAGGCTATCTCAGTCAAAACAGGAAAATTCAATTGGAGTGAGCTGCTTGTGATATATTTAAAGTCATAGAAGTGATAATTAGAGATAAAATAACTTTAGTTTAGAATATTTAAAAAGTTGATCTTTGTAAGAAAGAGCACAGATGTGGTTCATAGGATAGGCATTACTGTTTGTTCAGGCAGAATTCAGTTGTGTCATTTTTTTATTAAACCCTGAAATGATACCTGAACAGATAGTTAATGTGGGTGTTGTAAAAATGGATGGGACAAGAAGATAAAAGTTGTTATGCTTCCTTATGTAATAGAGCTAAAAACACAACAAAGTTATTCCATATCTATTCTGTTTCTACAGTTAATGTAAAAATAAAAATCTAAAACCTACTTGAGAAATACATACGATGAAATTTTATTTAGCATAAAAAAGCTTGAAAGCCACAATTTGTAAAATTGTGTATTATTGCAATAATAAACATCTATCTATAAATGTATTTGAGAATAATTTATATATTCAATTAAATATATCAAAAACATACTTAATTATTTTCTTATTTAAAATACAAATTATTAGTAATATGCCAGGGAGATTAAAAAGTATTTTTTCTTTAAATTAAAAATTGGCATCACTAACATCAGATATATTTTTGGATTGACTGTTCATTCATGGCACTATAAATTTTGCAGTGATTTTTAACCAAGCTCACAAAATTTACTCCAACATTCAACAGAATTTTTTTTTTTTCAGTTATGGTAACTATGTAAGTCTTGAACTCATGATGGTAGCATTATCACACTTCATTTAACCAGCGGACCTGGATTGTTCCAATGCCCATTGGTTAAGGGAAATTGAACCCTTGGGCACCCTACCTGTTTATCATGGAAGCAGAAATTCTTTTCTGCATTTTTTGTCATCTTTAATTTCAACATGACTGCGTGAAATATTTTGATTTGTTGTCTTGCATACTCATTTATATCGACAGATACAGCTCTTGACCTGCATTACTTACTGCTTTTCTCTTTTCACTTCTGTTGCCGCTAACCACGCATGTTACTGCATTGAGGCCTAGCCTCTGGACCTTGCCCTCTTCAGTTCTAGGCCACACAGAATCAGTAGCACGGTCTGTCTCAAACACTGTTGTGATACTTTTCCTCCTCTACTGAAGAGTAGTTAGTAACTTTCTGTTGGATGCTATATCAGATATAAACCTTTTATCCTGAATTAACATTCCCCTTTTACATGACCCTTTCTCTTTTAGCAATCTCATGTCTTGTTCTTTGGCACTCTCTCTCTGTTACTTCCAAACCATCTGGTTGTTTTTAGCAGGGGATTTGCTTCTGAAAGCTGCTTCCTGCCTGTGCAGATGTCACTCTTTGAATCACTGGGAACCCACTGCTTCCTGAGGCAGTCAATTCCATCCTTAAATGGGCCTGTTAGAGAGTTTTCCCTTTACTGTCTGTAAATCAATTGTAGTATAAGGTTTTTACTTTGATCACTGTATACAAGCCAGTCTAATGGCACCTTCTTTCTTAGTTGTTTTGCATATATGTGTTGTATCTACAGTGGCACTTTTAATAAGCTGTAGGGAAGGATCTCCATATCTGACATCCCCATATCTCCATAACCTGACCCCTTCCCTCATCCCAGAGCCACAACAGCTCAAGCTCTAACTCTGTGCACAAACATGCTTAATACAGATTTGCTGACTAAGCTACATTCTAAATATGGAATTCTTTATATACAGAAGTATATAGACCTGAGTATATATATCAAAGAATAATAACATCTCTGCTTCAGCAATAATTCTGTGAGTTTTAATCATATAGATAGAATGCAAACCTGATCATGTGCACTCACCACCCCCATACACACACAGCAAAATACCTCAATACTGGCAACTGTTTAACTAAGAAAATATTACAGTTTGCATGTTTGTATATAACTGGTTAACTGAGACAATGTTATATGTTGTGTATCTCTCCAGACTTAGAATGGCTTGGTTTTCTAGATATGTAAGGCACTATTATTTTCTAGATCATAGAAAAATTGGCATATTTAGTTCCCTACCTGCTATGTGAAATTTCAGACAAACCAGGAAAAAATATTGATAGCTTTTTTCAAAATTTTATAAAGTGAATGAAAGAAAATATCTTGGCATTTTTAATACAAAAGAAGATAATTATTACTTGCAAATAGCCTATGCAGTCTGACCTTTTATTAGTATCTCTAAATTGTTAACATCTCCAAATGTCCTTGCATTTTAAACTATTTCAAAAATTGTGTTTCCATAACAGTTTTAATTGAATCTCCTGTGATGCTATTTTAATCATGGTAATCAGCCACAGTATATAATTAGATTTCAATCAGAAACTTTAGTGCTATGTAATAATCTGAGAGTAGATACATAAAAATGTTATATCTGTGTGGGTTTCTTCTCCTGACCTTCTCCTATCTCACTTAAGTGCATTTAAAAAGGGTTATAATTGACCTAGAGAGCAGAGGTTGCTTTCCATTTGTCCCACACAATGTGGATAATGTTGTCCAGGGCAGCTAGACTTTTCACTAAGGCTGTTACTTCCCTTATGACCAATGAAATCTGACTGACTTCTTTGTAGAATGGCTGCTTAAGGTTGAGAGTGCACCTCTGGGTCATGCAGGAGACTGAAGCCCTAGGGCATGGTTGGCGTGGGAAGGGAGGGTGGCACAGGCGTGTAGGAACAGTGAGAGGGCTCACCTATAGCCTGCGTTATTGCTTTACAGCTTCCGAATTACCAGCAAATATTCTTTTTCAGTTTTTGTTGTTACTAGATTTCTTTAAAGCCCACTTTTATGTCTTTCCATTAATCATCTATGTAATTTTAGAAGCCGAAATGCATGAGGCTCAGAGCTAATTATGCATTCTATTGTGCCTTTAGATATCTGGATGAAAGTCATGTTCCAACACTCAATCCTTTCCCTGAAACTCATCTCCACAAGTGATGATTTAATGATCTATTTACTTTAAAGGTTTGCCCTTGGGGACAATGATTATCCTGGTTAGCTCTTTTGAAAGAATAGACATTTTCTTTCATGAAATCTCTAAGTCTTTAGAAAAATCCTGTGGGCTTTGAAAATATATTTAATACAAACTGTGTTGAAACCTATGTTTTGACTATCCCCAGGTAGAGAGGCCCCATTATATCTACACAGCGTAGGAGAACCATGGCACCTGAAATTCTCAAGTTCCGTCAATTAAACACGGGGCCCAGTGGCTGTGGAAGCAGCATGAATGAGAGCTAATTGCAGTTTTGTTTTTCAGAGTCAGAGTGTGTGAGTAATAAGAGTGACAGAACGACCGGGTCCTTAAATGGGATGACCGCCGATCAGTTTCCCCACCACTGTTCCACTGCTATTCCCATCGCCTTACGTACACCTAGCTTGCTAGGAAGGCAAACATTAGTCTTACCTATGCCTTTTAATCTGACCTCTAACTGTCCTTTTTACTCTGCGGTGTTGAACACCTGTCTTCAGTAATAACATCAACGACTTCTACGTGTCGATCACACACTTGGTTACAGTAAAGAGATATTTTCCTGTGTTTCTAACAGCAGAGTGCAGCATTTTGCAAGGAGAGGTGCTGTTGTGATTTAGTATGTGTTCACTCCTGTTAGACTGTGCTTTTTGGAGCTCTGATAATACAGTTCAATCAAAATGTGTGCCCAAAAAAGCCCTTCTGCTATGAACTCTACGTTAATATTTTCTAAAACTAAAGTCAGAATACGACTTCAACCAAGTTCTGGATTTAGTGAGAACTAAAGCGAGGTGGATTTTAGGTAGGGAAGGACTGTCTCCTTCTAGATGTCAGCCTCCACCGCGGAGCCACATTTGCGGCACAGGATTTCCTTGTTCTGGGTCAGGAAGCCTTGGCCCACCAAGGAGACGGAGCACTTCCCACAGTTGAAGCATTCGCTGTGCCACTGGCGGTCTTGGAAGCAGATAAACTTGGCACCTCTGAGCCCTGCAAAGGAATTGGAGAAAAAGAATAAACTGTTATTTCAATGAATAAACTGAGCATCCGATCAGGGACTCACCCAGGAGACACAGGGAGACTATGCTGAGGCAAGTCACCTAGAAAACGTTGCTGCCCCCGGGGCTGTGTGTCCATCTGGGAATGTCACCCAGAGGTGAGTTCCTCCAGTGAGATCAGGTCTGCTTCCCAGTGAAACTTTTTTCTCATTTACACAAGTAGGTAGAATTTGGATATAAAAAGTATGTCATTTTAGAAACAAAAACACATTGTAGTGTGCTGGGAGTAGATAGCTAAGCATAATTGTCTTTCTCCTTTCTCTGTTTGTGCCCTTGTTTTCTTAGAAGCAGCATTAGGATAAAATTAAAAGTGTACCTCCTCGCCTGATGTTTGATGTTCTGATGACTTTCAGTTCTCTTCTTTTTCCCTGTTTAAGTTTTATTTAGGAGAAGGCCCCATGGTCATATCGTGGTGTGGGACACAGTTTCCAAAAGCCCCCCAGCAGAGAATTTTATCCAGATTGTGATGTCATTAGTCTAACATTACCTTGCCCAGAGACAACTCCAGCCTGGGCTGGCGGCAAAGATCTGTGAACCCGATCACTCTGAGACCGTGCGACCCAGTGAGTAGTTTCTCAGAAGTGTCTTGCTGGCCTCCACCCCCTGGGCCGCTCTCAGCCACAGCGTTTTAGGAAAGGTACAGCCTGAGTCCTCAGTGGACACGATCTCTCTTTGCCTAACACGGATCCCGGGTGCAGTTCAAGGAGCTGATTGCGAGGGATCGTAGAAAAGAAGAGAGGTCTGGGAATTGGGGAGGACTTGGGATGTCCTAAGCTTGTGTCTTTATTTGCCAAGTTTTCTCCTAGTGACCTTAGTACTGTGAAGTTCCTGTGATTTACTATAATAATTCATGTGCTGACTCACGTATAATTTCCAAACATTCTGTTTTTGGGAGGGGAAGCAAAAAGAGTGAATAAGCATTCTATTTCAGATAAACTCTCCTTAATTATTGTAACCAACTTTTATTTCCATCCTAGAAACATTATTTGGTGTCTTTACGTATAATTTATTAGTTCATAGATACATTTACATCAGACTTCTCTACTTCTCTTGATTAAATTTATAGCTTGCTATTTATGATGCTATCATCACTTTCTAGTATGAGTAAATCAACAATGAACCAATTAATTATTTTAATGTTATTCAGAACATTAATAAACTGACTATGATGTGCAAACTGAAGAATAATGTTCTCTGTATATGTAAATCATCTCTGTTCATAAAACTAATTTTTACACATCTAGCATTTTGATGCTCAGGAGTTTTTCTTGAGTTTATTAGTAAGCCTGTACAAATGGCAAATGTAAAAACAATTCTAGAATTTTACAAAGAAGGAAATAATAGAAGCACCTGGTAGGGAATTAAAGAAAGGCCTGGCTGAACTGTGATGTTTATACATCGTTTCCATTTTAGATAGGCTTCCTCCCGCAGGTCATGAGGGTCATTTGCGGTAAGAAAGTTACCCAGGAAACGGGTCTCCAGTCCCTGTTTCTATCAGCTTCATTTACTCCTGAAAATCCCGTAGAATAAGAGCTAACATTTGTTGAGCACTTAAAGATGAGCCCATCAGTATTCTCAGCCTTTACATACATTGTTTCATACAACTCTCACCTCACCTTCATGGGGTAGATATTATCACCAACCCTACTTTGCATATAAAAATTGACAGAGAGTTTCAACCACTTGCCCAAATCACTTTAATATTTTTGATCTAATTCTTAAACTTATATATATATAAGTCCTACAGAAGTGCTTTTTTAAAGTTGGGCTATTTGCCCAGATGGTAAGAGGTAGATCTGGATTTAATCCTAGGCCATCTGGTTTTAGAGACTATGCTCTTAATGCCACCAAATTAAGCCTGAATTTACCTTTTGTAAAAAAACATAACCCAAAACATTAGCATTCCTTTCTGAAGAAATCATAATATTGAAACCCCTTTTAGTTAAAATAAACAGAAATGAAAGAAAGCAAAGATATAATCCTGTTCAACTCCTTATTTTGAAAATAAGGCCAGTGGGGACCTCAGAAGTGAATTATTTAACCACTTTCATGCAATAGTCAGGGGCAGAGGCCAGAACAAGGTAATTTACTCCCTAATCCATAGTACTTTTCACTGCGTCAGGGTGCTTCATTTATCCTGGAAGGTTTGAAAGTTTGGTCCTATTTTAGAGGAAAAAAAAAGTTTTACCTTGAGTTTGTTCAAATGACTCAAATTCATTGTGATGAAATTTTAAAAATTATACCTGGTGACTTAAAGATTTAGTTAATATACAATAGTATTTTGAAATCATTCTAGCATAGTTCCTTAGGGTAACATATTGTTTGCATGAATGTGCTTCTTTTAGAAGATAAATATATGACAGTATAAGAATTGGTCCATTAGTTCAAATAGCTCAACTTTAAAGACACGCTTCTGTAGGATATATATATATATATATATATATATATATATATATATATATATATATTTAAGAATTAGATAAAAAATATTAAAGTGAGTTGCAAGTTTTTGCTGGCAATTTAGTCTCTGGTATCTGTCAGTCACAGGGACAAAAGAAGATTAAGATAATTATCAAAAGACAGATTATTTGAAATTAAATACATAATCCTGCACTTGGATTACTTTGGGGTCAAATCTTTGGTTCCTGATCACCCTTATGTTACATGCAGAACAATGTGGTTTTGCTGTTTGAACCTTAAAGAGCTGGGCTCAAGTGACTGACCTGCAACAATCCAACAGAAAAAAAATTCCTAGACTCATGAATCTATCATAGATCAGAGCTGAAACTCATCAAGTCCAGGGTTCATGTAGGCTCTTTGCAAACTAGTATTAGCCAGTTGGGTCCCCAGAAAGTTTTCAAGCTCATTTTGAGCCCATTAACTTTCTCATTTCCTCATGGGAGTCCCCCTTTTTTCTGACTAATGCAAGAAAAGTGTCCTAGAATAAGTCAACTGAATCTGTTGGGTTGTGATTGCAGGAGATTTTGGAGCTCCAGGTACTACTGCAGATCTGTAAGTCCCATTTTCTAGATAAAATCAGTGAAGACAATGACTTATTTTGACTGCAGGAGATGCCAGATGTGTAAAAGGCAGGAGAGCAAAGTGGTTAAGAGTCCAAGCTTTGGAGCCTGATTGTATGGAATTGCCAAAACGAGGTCTTCAAAGGGCTGCAAGGTTGTAGGTCAGTGATGGAAGCAAGGTGTGCGGAACAGAGGGACATGCCCTGCACAATGGGGCAGCCACTTGGTTCTGTATGACAGTGACCTGGCTCTGGAATGTAAGGGCCGTCTGCTCACTCTGGGCAGGATTTTACATTACATTACATTACATTACATTACATTACATTACATTACATTACATTACATTACATTACATTACATTACATTAGTTTCCAAACATGTGCATGCCAGACCAAACATGGCTGCTGGCCAGATGTAGCCCGCGGGCCAGTGTGAGATTCTGAAAAGCATGGTGCCCCCTATAGACAAACAGGACCATGCTTTGTGTACCCAGGTAACTCTCTTGGTTGCAAGTCAGGGAAAGCCTGCCATGCTGGGTTTGCAGCAAAACTGTTTCCTTTCTTTTAAACATTCATGAAGATTCAACTTTTATTTTGTGATCTATTTGAAGGTGGTGGAGAAGGAGAGGGGTACAATAATCTTTAATTCCGTGCTACATAAACTGAACTAAAATAAACTATTATCTAAGAATACTAAGAACACATTATTCAGTGACTATAAGTTGCCTAAAGAATGACCGCTGGGTTTCTCAAGGGACACGTTAGCTTCAGTTCTTATACTGTAGGGTGAGCATTCAGAAGGGTCCCTGAGGGAAAGATAATGCATTTTTTTTATTTGTTTTGCTTTTTTGCCTTGAAAATCTGTTTAACACAGATTGATTTACCATTCATGTTATTTTCAAATCATGCCACGTGTACTTTGTTTCTTCTGCAGAATGCTATCTTGTTTTACTTATCTGTTCATAATTAAAACTTATTGCAAGGGAATAAAGAGAAAAGAGAATAATACATTCCTTAGAAGCATCTTAAAATGAAGTTTAATGAATCCCTAACCTATGGTACCTTAATTAGTACAGCTTTGGATTTTGATACAATCCTTACATTTAATGAAAACTTCTTCTATGTTAAAGGCCCTTCACCCTTGTTTGGAATTAAGTGGGATTTTGATTTTTAAGTATTCCTTCCTCCTGCTCAAATCCTTAAAGGTCCAGCTCAGATCAGGCCTCCTCATGAAGATCTCTGATGTCTCGGCTGATCCTGCTCTCCTCTTTCGCTGAACTATGACTTTATTGAGAGTCAGTACCATTAGGTTTAACATTAATAACCCTCTATAGAGCATAACTACTCTAATTATACTGTATACTTGCCTTGAAGCATCTGTGTAATATTTATATTTATACATTTTTGTGTTTATCTCAAAAAGAAACATAAGGAAAAGATTACTCATTTTTTTACTTACATTTTCAAAATGAACTATATATATAGCATTTACATAGGCACGGCTATCTTTTGGCAGGACTGTATCAAACTAAAGAACTCACCAGTAATGGGTTTGGTGCAGGCTACACACTTTTTGGCATAAAGATGGTTGTAGCAGTCCAAGCAGAATGGATAATCATCTCTGGACATAAACTCTTCGTCATAGAGCTCTTTCCTGCAGCCACTACACAGAAAACACTCTTTATGCCATGGCTGGTCATGAAATGTTATCCAACCTGAAGTTATCGCCTGCCAAAGGATCACACAAAAGGTAATAAGCGTGGGAGCTGTCAGAATTCAGACCCTTTGTGATTCTCTACTCCGCCCATAAATGGTTCTTTGGGCTACTTGATCACCCTGTGTCAGGATGTCTTTTTTCTATGATTTTTTTGAATCAATATGGGAAGCAAAAGGCTATAGGGATTAAACTGAACTGGTGATAAATATCCTAATTTTTCTCCCATAATGGAACATAAAAGAAGCAGGGCCATAATGGATCCAGAAAGAAGAAAAAGAAGTTGGCTGTTGATTCTTTCGCTCATCTCTCTATGGCTTTCTTGTTGGTCTTCAAAGATCTGTCATTAGAGCTAAGATATTTTCTATACATTATGTTCTTATATCTATGTTTACATTTAGGGATGCTGAATCAAAAGCTTTTTTTTTTTTTTTGAAGGCTTTACTCCAGGCTCAAAAATAAGCAGCAGTAACAACCCTGAATGGGATGGATAAGTACTGTCATCTGCTAACGAAGACTAAGACTTCTTACGTGTGTTTTCTGCCCTGTGCTAAGGCATGACCTCTTCTTACTATTTTCAGCATCTCTGTGCAGGAGGGACTATTATCTTCCCCCCTTAAGAGATGAGCAAGTACTTGAGTTCGAGTGTTTGTCTCTTGCCAGGGCCATACAGACCTAGCATTCAAACCCACACAATCTGGCTCCAGACCCTATGCACATAAACATTAATACAAATACTGAGGCAAGATAACTTAGCCATGGTAAACAGTTGATAAGACCTTATTGAGTAAATGAATAAACACCAAGGGGAAAAGTGTTCATAAAGCAATTCTAGTATGGTATTTAGCACAAATGGGGTACTGTGGGCAACAGTGTGAGTTTTCAGCCTTAGGACTCTCAGTCATGAGCACTGGTTGTCCATTGAGCCTTCATGTATGAGGTGCTAGGGTTTTGTCAGAGGTGGTTATTATTCCTCCGTAATATAATGTATTTTTCTAAACCAGTTTAATCCATAGATTCTACTTTTTAAAAGGCAGAGACCTCTTTCTTTGGAATCAGATGGGTAAATACTGGACAACTCTTCTTGTGTAACAGTTATTAAGTCATAGCATCTTTCAGAGCCATGGCTATTGACCTGAAGTAGCTGTGGAACTTAGAATGTGTTCATGTAAATGTCTTATGACTAAAGCAGTGTTGTGTCTGAGATGGTTTTTGTAATCTTCGTATTTAAATTAACTAGACAAGCCACCATATTGTTGACAAACTAAAAAATGCTATTGTTTGTGATACAGGGTTTTTAAATGATTATTCTAAAAATATTTCAAAATCTAACAATAAATATCTGAAAATTAAAGGTATTAGGAAGAAATGCTATTTTTTCTAAAGGAAAAAAACCACACTATTCTAAATAAGTAAATGGGAAACATAATGGTGTGTGTGAACACAAGCAATTTAAAATACTCCCTACTGGCTTTAAATGCCTTAGAGCGGGCACAGCAGAATTCAAGATTCCTTTTGTTTGTTTGGTCAAATGATTAGCAGGCAGTGCTTAAAAGATTCAAACTTGAAAAATATATTCACAGAAAAATAAAAGTTGATATGTACAGCGAAGACTGTTTAATTAGGGAGAAGATACTCTGGGAGACATTAAAAATAGTTTGCTTGTGATTATATTCCTTTTGAAGAGGCAGGTGGGCCAAGTTGAAGTGTAATATCTAAGCTTAGTTTTTGCCACTGATTGATCCAAGGATTTAGATCAAGTTTCTTCTCTGACAAAGTGGAGGCAATAATGATTTTACATTCAGTGGATGGCAGCCGATAAATTGCAGAATACTCTATTTGAACCTTGAGACATTTGAATTCAAAGTACTTGCAGTTGGAGGTTACTTGCTATTTGGTAGACAATAAAAAAAAAAATAGTTTCACAAAATAATATCTATGAAAAAAAATTCCAAGATCCTGATTGTCAAGTAGTTTTTGCCTATTGTTATTTTATCATATTTGATCTTTGGTTTAGGTTGAAACTAATTGTTTTTCTTCAGCTTGGACCATTTTGATGAGAAACATTTATATCCAGGTTTCCTTAAAGGTCTTGTGGCTTAAAAAATTAAATAGAAAATAATCTGGCATGTCATGATCAGTCTATTAACCAAGATAGACATCTCATAAATTTTTGGTGACTTCAAATCATGTCCTCAATATAGGACAAACTCATTAGATAATGTGGGAAATACTAGAGCTTTGGCCCAGGCAGTGCTAAGCAGCTGATGTACTTAGAGAAGTTCCCCTTTTGAATCTTTACACTGTGTGCCCAAAAAATGACTTTAAGATAATTCCCATAAGTATCATTAATATTTCAGAGTAAATCTTTAAGAAACAGCTTAAAAATGGCCAGCTTAGTTGTCCCTCAAAATAGTGAGATAAATCTATCCATTTTTATTTCCAGCATCTGTTTCTAAATGTATGCCTTTGACTCTGGTATTTCTTTGGAGCTTCACATGTCACAGGTTCCTAGGGTCTGACTGTTGCTTTTGAAGTCATTTTTCTAAGTCAGTGTTCCTGGTAGTGTAATGGAAGTCTCTGGGTGTAAGATGTCATGTTACTATCATTTGTAATTTTCAGCCATCATTATAATGTAATTTAAGAATTATACCTTAGGGGTATAATTCCAATACAGTAGTAGTATTTTAAATATACCTAGAAAATTACTGTGTGTGTGTTTGTGTGTGTATATGCTTTTGTAGAAAGTGGTAATGAGACTTCTGGCTTTCCAGATGCAAGTATACAAAAGCTCTTTAGAGATCTGCCAAAGTAGCCCATATATCAGAAGGGTTTAGAAATTCCTGTACTAATCCAATATATTTTCATGATTCAGCTTTCTCGTAACGATTTATAGCCTATTGTAAACTTATGATGCCTCAGAGGTCAAGGATTTCTTCGAGAACATCGATATATATTTTATGGACTACAGACAGGTTTTATAAAGGTGACAGATGAGTGACTTTTCCCCAAAAATGCTTAGAGAATAAAAAAGAATTGTACAAAGTTTACTTGAAAAAAATGACTTTTTTTTCTACTGTAAAATTTGTTTGGAATGGGTATCTAAGTCAAAGGGCCTTGCATGACACTCTGGTACTGGAAGTGAAGGAAGGCACTCAAAGTTCTTAGTCTTCTTTGTCTTTATGTCTAATGAAGTTCCCTAATGATCTCATCACTGTCTTGAGCCTGCCTATCTACTCTTTAGAAACATGAAAGCTTCAAGCCAAGAAGACATTTGCATTGCTGAGATATAATGTGAGGAGTTAAGCATCGTGTCTGAATTGGTTCGTGTCATCAGTCTGTGAGACAAGTCCATATTTCTCTGAAACTAACTGGATCAAAAATTATTTTCTTTGCAACATTTTGTTCAAGAGAGGTGTGTGCTCTCTACTAGAATACATGAAATCTAGTGTAAAGCAGTGAGGTTTTGGAATACTAAATTCATGTTCTGGGTGGAATTTTATAGTGATAAAAACAGAAGCCATCCTCACTGTGAGAGTTAGTACTTTTGGACATGTTGGAATTCACACTAAACGCAGATATATCATGATCGTAGCATCAGTTCACCTCAAATATATAGTGTGGCTAAAAGGTAATGGTCTGGAAGATTACACAAGCTTCATTCTCTTCAGATAGTTACCTTCTTACAAAAGCTGCAGTAGTGAGCAAACTCCTTCTGAAAACACCGCACGCAGTAATTACCACTCTCTTTGGAAATCAAAGGTTTAGTTCCTATTGGCTGTCGGCAATGCTCACACACAAAGCAGGTTTCATGCCAGTAGTTTCCCTTAAATTCCATTTTGCGGGAACCTGTACCCCCAAAGTAAGAACCCATTAGTACAAATCAAGCATAACTTTATTTTCCTTTAAGCAAAGATATGTCAAATTACTTAGAATATGTATTTTAAAATTAAGATGATAAACTAATTGTCCTTATAAAAAAATAATGTTTTGTTGGTTTCCAAAACATTTATCTGGGGGGGGGGAAAGTAAACAGAGTTCAGCCACAATGACGGTTAATCACCCTTTCACTGAAAACTCTTGTGCCCTGTAAGCTACAGTTTTGAGATATGAAAGTGTTATAAGCAGAGACTCTGAAAGGCTGCGTGTGGTTTAGATAAACTGGGCCAGAATCATCATTACAGGAATATTAGGAATGCCAGGGGCACAGACTCTTGAGACGGATGTCACGTAGTCATGATCTCCCAGGAAACCTTTGAATCCGTAATAAAATACGAGAGAATCGTGTTCTTATCCTGCTGTCTATGTGGGTTGAGAAGAGGGTCGAAATCATAGAGAATTAGTGCTTGCCTAAAAGTGTAGCAATTACATGGATCCTTGTCTTCCCTAAGAGAACCAACTGCTCTTGGTTATATCTAGGACCGGGTGTGTAACGCAGATTTAGCACTATCGGTATAGACTTCATCTTTAATCTATGGCTCACATTCTAGTTCAAAATGTTTCTACGGCCTAGGTTTACGAATATACACAGAACGCCTTAATTCACCTATTCAAGACAGAAATAATGATTTCTACAGTACACTAAATGAGATCAAGAGATAGCAAGAAAAGTGCTTCTCAGAGGCAGGGATTTGTTGTTAGCTGCTATATCCTCTTCTGTGCTTGGCCTTAATTCAAAGCACCACAGCTTCGTTAGTCACCAGAGCTCCCTTTTGATCTTACCAGGCATGATGGTCTTCTTGCAGTGGAAGCACTTGGAGGAGCACTCATTAGAATAACACTCCGAGCACAGCAGGCGCTCATCCTTGGCAGCGAAAGGCTTCTCCACCAAAGAGTGATTGCATTTGGCACAGTTGAAGCATCGTTCGTGCCAGTGCCGGCCTTTGTAGCAAAGATCCTCCGAGACAGTGAATAAAAGTTAATTAAATGTGTTTGTGACAAAACAGGCCATTTTATAAGACAAAACTAAACACTCCTGGGACTCTGGTGCCAGTAGGTTCTGCTGGTAGCTTGAGGGAAAGTCGTCATTGATACTGTTACTCATAGAGAGGAGACTGGGGCAATGAAGAGCTAGAGCCCGGGGCCTTCTTGGTTGATCACTGAAGACAGAAGGAAAATTTCCTCTGTCTTCCTTTCATAAACAAGAGAGGTTTTTCATGGAATGGTCTTTACTTTTAGATTGCCATATCTTATCATTATTTGAGATTTAACTAAACAAAATCTCAACATCACCTAACTAAAACAAAGGCAAAAGGTGAAGGAGAAAAAGAAAAAAAATACAATAATTTGTTTTGTAGGAGGAATGAGCTATACTTGTGAAAGGTCTCAGGATACAATTGGTGTGGAGATGAGGTTGATCTGAAGTCAGAAAATACAGATTCTCAATTTTTACAAGTCCCATTATCTATGTATTTATTCATTTATACTCTTGTGATTTCAGATACAACTCAACATTTTTATCAGTGTAACTTTGGACAAATAACCCCCTTTAATATTTAGCATCCTAAACTATCTCTTAAAATCATTGTGAGGATTAGAATATGTTATATTTTATAGTGCTAAGCATAGTGCCTGGAACTTACTTGATTGAGGGTAACTTTGAAGATCCTTACACCCAGTAGCAGAGCAATAGCATATTAACAGTTAATAGGCATTCCAAAGCTCATAAGCAATAATTCTGTGAACTAAAGTAAGGCCTACCTTGGAACCTGATTCAATTGCTTCTTTACACTCCTCACAATAGTTATGAAAGATGCGATCGTAACATTTGAGGCAGTATGGGTTGCCATCCTTGAGCATAAACTTCTTGCCAAGAAGTGACTCTGTGCAGTATTGACAGTCAAATTGAGAAGCTGTCATTTTGGTTCAATCCTGTGAAGAAGAAAATGATTCATGTATAGAAAAGCAAATTTTGTTGATAAGAGAAATTATAGAGCCTCAATACAATGTGAATCAAGCAAGGGAATGAATTTATATTTCCTTAAGAGAAAATTCACCAATTTAGGAAAATATGCTGTAGCCATGGTGACACTCGGAGTGATTTAGGAAAGGCCACGCTCCCATCCTGGCAGTTCCTGTGTATTTTGTTAACAAAATGCATCAAGCTAGCAGCCAGATTGTGGAAAACCTTCTGCATTCATCCTTCACTAAATGTGGAATTATTCAATGAGAATGTGGTATGTGTTGAAATAGGATGGTTTGGCCTCAGGGATATAAATATGAACTGTTGATAGGGCTTTCACTAACTGTCACCACTTTCTATCTTGCTGGAGAGTTCTGGAGGCAGCATTCCATGGAAATAAGAAGAGTGTCTTTTTTACTCTAACTGAAATAGAAATTATTAATCAAGTACAGTGCATTTTCTAGGCCATTCTTTTAGTTCTTAAATCTTTAGTGGGTACCTAAGGATTTGGACACATAAGTCCTAAGATCTTCCTGTACTATATGCTCTCCCTTGGGACATGCTTCCTACCTGTGGATTCAAATATTCTGTTGACTCCAAAATCTCTAGCTTTAGCCTGTTTATGACTTGCTTCCTGGGCATCTCATTTAAATATCCCACACCAAGCTGGTTGAATAAAACTCCTCAGCTGGTAGGATGCAGTCCAAGTGCCGGGTCTTTGTGACTGCAGCTGAGCAATTGCCCAGATGTAGAAGTGCAGATAAAACCATCAATGGTAGAAAGAGCGATAGCCTTCCCAAGGCTTTAGGGCTAAACTAGCATGTATCTAGAACGAAGAATAGCAGCAGCATCTTACAGAATGAAAAACTGACATGAAATATAAAGCCAAGGCCAGGAAAATAATTCTAGTTATTTTGTAATTTAGGAATACCATTAAAAACAAAACAAAGATTTCAAAAGGTTAATTAAACATTGAACATGAGCTTTTCATTGTCATTAAAAGCGGTAGCACTGATTTTCTTTGAAAGTGAGATTTGTCATTTCTGGATTTACTGGGATATATGAGGAACTATGAATATTTTCTAACTTTCCATCTCAGATTTTTTTTTAAATTTTAGCAAAATCACATAATCAATTAATTATTATGGTGCTTTTTACAGCATTATAAATGCTAATTTTGATTTGCTACATATGAATTGTACTCCCACATATTTTGCCTTCTTTCATTTTAATGACACTACCAGCAGGGTCTTGCTGAATATACATTGTCTTTGATTCTGTGTATAGCAGTTTTGCTATACTGTACTTCACTGATAGAGAAAAGACTGAGGATTTGGAACATGTCTTTTCTCAGGAGATATGAAAATTCAGACTAGAAAGTCCTCAATGAAACATCCCCAAATTATCTATCTGCAAGGAACATTGAATTCCTTATTTGATTATTTCCAGAGAAATGTGCCCTCCTAGTGAGTACAAACACACTCAATGTGTTACTGAGAGATTGGAAACAGGAGGGAAATAGATCTGATTCCCTTGAAAGATTTCAAAATGCAAGTTTTATTCTCATTTACAGTGATCAAGTGTTTCTCTCTTAATAATGAAATAAGGCATATACCTTTAACTTTTATCACTTAAAATGGAAAATGCCATTTTCATCATGATATTTACTTAGTCCTAGATGAATATAATAGCACCATGAAGCATGGCCTCTCAGGACTTGGGAACTCCCAGGATACTTTCATTTTGTAAGGCTTTTAGTATATTATAAAATTAAGAAACAACAAAAAGGATTACAAAATTGGTAGAGGGTTTCAAATATATAGGAAATATTTAATTTCTTAAGTCAAATTGTTATTTCTTATAGTTTGCATATATTGGAGATATTCTCTTCTACATATGTCATGTTTTGATTTCTAAAGATTTTAAAAAGTAAGTGGACGATAAATAAGTAGAAGTAAAGAAGTAATATGTCCTTTCGTTATGTTTGTTAACAGAGAAATAATCCAGGTGGGAGTAGCATATCCAGAAAAGGGTTTTGGGTGCTGATGGTGATCATGGAAGTTGCCCAGACAAGGGAGATCTGGGATGCTGTGGACTGATGCAAAGGCTTGGCTGCTGAGGGGAATCGTTTGAGATGCAAGAGAGGGGAGAGGGACAATAAAGTCCTCCCTCTCTGTCTCTCAATACTCAGTTACCATGGAAATGTGCAAAGCAAGGACAGGGTTCCAACATACACAAGCCTTGTGCATGAGCATCGCTTTAAGACAACCTGTATGCATCCCATTACTGTCCTGCTGTGGATTACAAGTTTCAAAAATGAGGGCACTCTTCCATCTTATGGTGGAGTTGAAATGTACTGGATTATAATGTGTGCATTCTGGTTTCCAGTGTGTCTCTGTGGACGTGTTTCTGAGTTTTATTTACTTGAGGGAATTGAATTACCATATATCCTTTATTGTAAATGTCAATGATAAGTTACTACATTGGTTTGATTACAGCTTCTTGTTTCCCACGGAGGCAGATAATACTATGTAAAATCATCACATTGGTTACATGTCTTAAAATAGAGGACATACAGTAAATGGTATCTAAGACTACCTCTATCTCTAAAACACGATCTGTAAGTTTCGCTAAATGGATGCAAGTGATGCCATAACCACCATTTTTGCACACATGTCCAAGTGCACTGCTCTCTGCAGTGCTTTCTGGTTTAATGTCCGCCCGGTTATTCGCAGTAGCCTCAGTCTCCCTGCACGAATGCAGCTACGCTCATCTGAAAGTGCCACACGGCCCTTTCAATTGCCCATTCAGGTCTTTCGCTGATCCTGTAAAGCACATTTGATTCTGCTTTTCTTCAGGGAAGAACTTGAAAGAATCTAAATCTAAATGGCATAAGGAATATTAAATTGCTCTTGGGAGATGCTACTACAAAACGTTGAAGTCTTTGAAACATACCTGATTGATGTACCAAACTTGGATGGAGACAGAAACTGGATGCAGAATCTTAATTTGAACTATGTTTAACTGAATTTACCTGTGGCAGTTCTCCCATTTGGGATTTTAATTTGGATTGCTGCTCTGAGGGTAGACAGGGGGCTGATGGCCAGTCAAGAGCACTTTGGAAGCCTCATTGAACAAGGTATATTGCTCGATGCTTTATAAAGAGTTACAGAAACCATCTAGTGCATAGTTATATAAGCCGCCCGGCCTCCTAAGGCAGCGTTTCAATCACTCTCTTCTCCCCCTTCCCTGCCTGGACCCCTGCACATGTTTACCCGGCGCCACACATCCCATTGGCTCCACTCCAGAAGCATCTCTCACATCTTAATTTAGGCTCTCCCCATGTCTCCCACGGACCACAGTGGCTTACATCAAACTGAGGATATTATTAAAGATTTCTTACTCTGTTGATTGGAACCAAACACATTTCTACTACATGACTTTTGTTCTCTGGTGATAAGCTCAGTATCCCCAGGGGGTTCCAGACCATCCTCCCCAGTGCTCAAGAAAAACGTTTTCCAGACTCATTCAGTCCTCTCCCTTCCCTGGCGGAAAACCTCCCAGCAGCCCCTCCCTGACTGGGAAATGGTTTGAACTCCATTGCTTAGCACAGAAACCCTGGGCGAGGTTTTCTGCTTTTCCTCTGTCTCTGTCCCTTTCCCCGCAGCACACTGGGCGCCACGCTCACACCCCACCCGCGCTCTAGCCACTTCTCTGACTTCCTACTCTTTAAATATTCTTTGTCTTCCGTTGAGCCTTGGCAGGTGGCTTTTCTTTGGTCTCTAGCGCCCCCCCTCCTTGTCCTCCGCTGAGGGTCCACCTGGGGACTCTCCTCATTAATCAAAGCCCAGTTAAAAACCCTTCTCTCAGTAACTGCCTCATCTCTCTCAGGACAGAGCGGCCGCGCTCTTCAGTTCGTACAGATGTCCCTTTCTCTTGTGCCGTGTTTGTGCCGGTTGTTCTGCCCTGTGTGCGCCTCCCTCACGTGCTAGCTCCTCCAGAGTAAGGATGTTGCTTATGTCATTTGTGCGTCTCGGGTCTGAGCATAGCGGGACCTCAGAACAGGCTTTAGGACCGAAGAAACAAATGAATGGGAAACGTCCTGTTCTCTAAGGGCGTGGGGTCCAGCACAAGTACTGACAACACACGCAAAGGGGATTCAGTCAACAGAATAAAGCTCGAGTATAAGAGAGTTAAGAATTTGCATGCGACAACGTTTACTTGAGTTGTGAGTTGCTTTATATCTATTACATCTGCGGCAGATATGTCAAAGGACTGAGAGTAAAGGCTAGAGAAGAGGGTAAAGCCCTAAGGGCCTGTCCACTGCAAGGGGAATTCCCTTCCTTCCCTGTGAGGGCAGCTGGAGAAGACAGCTAGAGTGTCTTTGGTTTTTTGTGTTTTTTTAAAATATATCTTTATTGATTTCAGGGAGAGGGAGACAGAAACATCAATGATGAGAGAGTCATTGATTGGCTGCAGCCCACAACCCCGAATGTGCCCTGACCGGGAATCGAACCCTGATCGCCTGGATCCTGGGTCGACGCTCAACCGCTGAGCCACCCCGGCCGGGCTAGAGTGTCTTTGAATACCAGCTGTGGAGGACACCAAAGAAATAGCAGAAGTCGGTGCTCAATCTGTTGACATTATTAACGGGTTTTTGTCTAAACTAGTGGCACCAATAAGCTTTCACAAACAGTTTTCCAACTGTTTTATCACAGAATTCAATTCTCTGTTGGAAGCTATAGCAGCCTTTCTGGGTCTGTGCTCATGACATTTTGAGACAAACCATTTCCTTACCAAAAGTGCAAGACCTTTGTCTTCTGAGGCCTATAATATTAGCTGAAGTGTTGTTTCATTGACTGAATTTGACAAAATTTAGGGGAGTTAAGATTTATGAAAATATAAGTCGTTCAAGTCTGTGTAAACTATGCCAGATGGGATAAATGTATGTTCTACAGCAGAAACATTTAGAATTCACATATTTTAAAAATCTAAAGGAATCAGAATAACTAGTAAAGAAGTTCTACTTTTAAGCTTTTCTTTAATTCCCTGGCTCTCAGAGTGGAGTTGAGCAGACCTGTGTGTGCTTCCTTATCTGTGTTTGCTTATAACCCAAGACCTAACACACCAAGAAGAGTGTTGGGTTAGAAGTCAGAAGCTGTAGATTGTTGCACTGGTTGATTTAGCACTGTTTAGTATCTAATTTAGCCACTATTATGGAAACCATTTTACCTTCCTGGCCCTTACTTTCTTTAACTGTGAAATGAGAACAATATCAGCCTCTTATGATCCAATTCTAGGATCAAGTGAGATACAAGAATGGAAAAGTCATGGGTAAGTCGGCTGTCGGTGTACTTGACTTGATGGGACAGGCGATTATAACTGTAGTTCCCATTTTAAAGAGGGAGGCTATTTTCTTCCCCCCTCAAACATGACATTTGAAAAACTCAACAAACAATGTTAAAAATAACTAAAGCCATAACTTCAGGCCATCCATCAAAAATAACCTAAAATGAGCACTATAGAATTGTGGTGGAATGCTTGGTATTAGTCTCTAGGGACATATTTGCAAGCTCTGTTCCTTGGAAGCTGAATGCCTTGGGTGGAGAGGTCAAATATGAATCCTCCTGAGAGCTGATGAACTATTCTCCCATGAAACAAAAACAGCTGACTAGAGCTTTCCATGTGGTTAATTTGTTCTGTAGATACCAGCAAAGAAAAAAGTGCTTTGTATGGTTTTCTTGGAGGGATTATACTCCAAATCATGCAATTTTCGCAGCTAGTACTGAAATAGATATAGTTCATGGTAATGTGTAAGTATAACCATATTTTATCAAACATTGTATTCTTTATAAAATTTTAAAAAATCCCAACTCTTAAAATATACATAGGTTTATTGTCATTCTTGATTTTTTCCCCCCTCACTGGGATATAAGAAAATTTGCAAGACAAAAGAGCATTGCCTTTTAAGATAAAACTGGATTGCTCAGTTCTCTGTCTACCCAGATCCCAACTCTCTGCTTTTAAACCCGTCTTTAGGCTTGCCTCTCAATTTTGATCCCAAAGGAACCACAATCATTTCAGTAGGTATAAGTCGAGTCTTCCCTTCAACTCCTTGAAAACTTGCTGTTATTTACTGTTCCAGAGGAGCAAATCTAGTTCCTAGGTTGGCTCTGGGTCTCCTCAAGGTCTTGTTTGAGGTTCTGATTTAATGCTAGGGTTTGGTCTATACAAGGACTGAACTAAAAGATATAATTTATCTAAAACTATTTAGCATAGGATCAGCTCATGGTAGGCAGGGGCAGGATAAGTGTTTCTTATATATGAATCCTCCAAATCAACCCCATTTCCTAGAGCTGGAGCCTTTGAGGTCACTGCAGATCTAATATATATATATATCAAAGTATTTCCCCTGCCTCTGGATTCTTAGAAAATTTAACAAGTGCTGTACGGAATTTCTCAAGGGTACTGATTGTGTGAGTGTTTGTTTTTGGTCTTCCTTTCTATTTGAATATCACCTAATTCATCATGCTCATTTACTGTCAGTATCTGAACTCTAGTAGTTGTTTTTTAACAATGGAGAGGGAGTTCCATGGATCCATTTGCATAACAGTGTTTCTACCTGCTTTCCCTTGTTTCTAGTAACAAATTCAAACTTATTTAGCAAAAAGCATGACCTGTCATTGTAAAAACTAAGTCTAAACCTGCAACCTGGGCCACGCCTACAGCACATGCCAATCAGCTGACTGACTCCCAAAGTCCTGGCATTTGAGTGCACACTGTCACATGAAAAATATGCTGTCTGGGGGAATATTCTAGAGGACCACACTTGATCACAGAGGAAAGACAGTGTCTTTTGCAACTTTTTTTTTTTTTTTTTTCATTTTTGAGTTCAATATCCTGTGATATGAGGAGGTTATAAATTGATCACTGTCATCACCGTATTTTCTTGTCCAATTTCCTTCCATAGAGAGTGATGAGAAAACTCAGTCCTTAATTAATTTACTTTAAAAGGATGACAAACATATTCAAACAGTGGCTTGAGAGCAGGTTAGGTTAATAACCATGGATCCAGGGATTTAGAGGAGCTGTGTTCCAGTCACCATTGTACAGTTGGTTTATCTTTAACCCTATGTAATCTTGAAAAACTAAAAGTACATGCTCTTTATAATATAACAGAATCAAGCAAAAATTACTGTCTATAGTTTTCTTTTAAACAAGCGCATTTTCAAATATAAGAAACAAATAAATTTTGTTCTGAAAATACAGATTGTATTAGAAACTGTCCGATAAATGAAGAGCATGCTTTATTTGGAAGGTGGCCAATATGAAAGGTTAGATGTATTCTTTATCTAATGGAACCTATATAGTAGGTTTTAAATCCACAACTTACCTAATGACAACTCCAGTTGAACAAATTAGTTAGAAAGACCTTTCAACCATTCGACTAAGAGCAATAAATAAGATTCCACAATCAATCACCTAATCCTTTCCTGAGAATAAGCCAAGTCTAACTGTGTAATATATTGGCTCTCGTGTGTTCTGGCATTAATGGGTATTACAGATTCTGTTGGTTTGTGATCCTCAAATTCATAAAACACAATAATAAAAGAAGAGCTCATTTCTGGGCTTTCTGAAATAAGGCGAGTCTGTCAAGTACTATTTCACCTCTATTTCACCTCTGACTTAAAGCTTCAAACGTTTTTGAATTTTAAGGGAACATTTGCAAGCTGTATTATGAAGTGTTTATGAAAAAGCCCTTTGAGTTCCGCTTAGATATTTTTTATATTCTACCTTGTATTATAAATGCTTAGGGAGTTCGTTGTATTCTTTATAATCATAATGTGAGCTCCCTGAGAGCCACCTTTGTGTCTTCCTTATTTCTGTTCTCCAATTGAGGCCTAAAAGTACCCAACATTTACTGGATGATCTTGAAAAATGTCTCAGATAAAACTGATGATAGTTTTCAAAGGATTTCTATTCCATTGAAAGTGATAATGGCCCAAGACCAGGAAAATAAGCGGAAACACCGCCAAGTCTTGGGATTTCCTGTTGGGAGGCTTCATTGAATGACTTCCTAAGGGACCAGAAGCCCTCCAGGTAAGCTTTCTGTCCTTGATTTCTGGGGAGGATGCTCCAGCTCCCCCTTCTTTGGCTCTGAACTGGTAGGCCAAGCCAAAGGATAACAAGCTTGTTATCCTTTGTAAGTTTGCCAGCGGTGTGAAGATGGATGCGGGCATTTGCTACCTATCTCTTTGGACGGGTCTACTCTGTTTTCAAAAACCGTGGTCATTGCAGCTTTTAGACACCTGCTGAGCCTGTAGAGGGCTGGGGAGGGGAGGGCTAGACCTTTGATAGAAGGAGCCCTCCCTGGCTCTTCACAGGCCTGGTGGGGAGGGGGGATCCCAAGCATTTCTGTGAAGCCCAGCAGCTTGTCACTAAGGGCTGGTCATAAGGCCTACGCACCCCTTGTCATATGCATGCAATTTCTAATCAGTCTCCAAATTCTGAAATCTCAGCTGATCACTTTCGTGCTTTTTTGGGACAGGTTACAGTAATGCTTTATAAAACCACTCCATTATCAACATCCCGTCAGGCATTTTGGCAGCATCTGAATACATATATTGTAAAAAAACAAAACCCCACAAACCATGACATTTATATTCTGCCTTGCAAGGTGGAATGTTGTAAATTATCTCCCTAAGTGGTGCTTTAGAGCAAACGAGATAACGCACATCACGATACCTTAAAAACCATGAGTTACTTAAATATAAACATTGCCGAGGAGGAAAGTATACAGGAATTAAAGTAATAGCAGATGGAGAATGAAAACATTTTAAAAATATATATAACTTTTTATCCTAACAGTGCTGTAACATTTGGTACTGATCAAAACTCAACACGGCTTCTCATTAACCGACATTGCACTTAAAATCTCCCGGAGTCCCTCTTGCAGAGTGTGTGATGAAGGGACAGGGAAGGGAGTGGGGTTTACTTTTCACCGTGTCGCCTTTTGTACCTTTTGGATTTTGCACAAAATGAATGAGTGACCTATGTTTAAAATTAAATGAAATCAATACAAATCAAAAGGCTAAATTTATGTCTCCTGAACCTCTTGTTCTTGATCATAGCACATAAGAACTAGAGGAGATATATCAGTTTCAACTCCTCATTTTATAACAGTGGAAACTAATATTTCTTTCCTAAAAAATTCAAGAAAGTGGAATATATCTTCTAAATAAAATTTTGTAAATACTTAATAGAAAATACCCACATTGCTAGTCAAAATAAACTTTAGCAAGCTTAGTTGTACTAGTTTGTAATGAGTGACCTGTTTAGGACTAGATTGTCAAATAAAAGTGAGATTTTCTTTATGATAAGCCAAAATTGGATGCCAGTTTGGTGATCCATTTAAAGAATCTTACATTTGCCATAATTTTGAATAATTTGTTTCTCAGTTTTGCTCTGTGTGACCTCATTTTCTCAAGGAGAAAGAAAGAATTGATTTCTTCAGTATATTGGTGGCACAGCCAGCCTTTTCTGTCATAAGTTACTAAAAAAATTAAATCTCAACTATGAGGGTAAGAAGATGGGAGGAAGGAGGAGGGAGGGGGAAGCACAGAAGAGGAGACTTGCAGGGAAAATCAGGGAAAAGAATCTCCTATGAATACAGGAGGATATTTAGAGACAAAGCCTCCTGGTTCTCCGTCATTTTGATAGCTTTCCTTTGCTATGATACCATGCTTCTGATCCAGGCTCATTTTCACAAAATTGCTAAATCTAGGAGATGGGAGGGATTTTTAAAATTCTCCTGTTTGTATCTATCATCTAACAAGTGAGGGAAACTGAAGTTTAGATAAGCAAATTGAGGTTTTTTTTGTTGTTGTGTTAAGTTGATGAAGTGGTTAGTGAGAAAGCTTCACCCAGAATTCAGATTTCCAGGCTCCTAATGGGGGCCTTTTGTTGATGTTGTTTTCATATATAAATGGGCAGAAAGCTTGTATGGGATGACAGCTTAGGTTTCTGCTGTGTTTTTCAAAAAAAGGAAAAGATGAAAACCCTTTTTTTTTTATTTGTATCTGGCACTCCAGGTTTTAATTGCTGGACAAGTAGCAGCCTCACATGCATAAACAGAGAGGTTCCTTCTGTGCCTGAGGCCAGGCTGCCACTAGCTGTAAAAAATGAACCAATTATCCTCAAAAGCAAGTACATGTCCCCCGCGACATTCAAGGCCACTCAATTTCTATTGGTTTTTGTTTATATAGTTATTCTTGGTTTACTGTGGATCGGGGAAGAAAAGCCCCAAACCACATTTGGCTTTATTTTCTGGATCCCTACCTAAAAAGGAGGTAGTGATTTGTGTGCATATGTGGTGTGTGTGTTTGTGTGTGTGTGTCGGGAGGAGGTGTTTAGGTTGGGGTTGAAAGTGGGTGGAAGTTCATGTTAACTAATTTTCTCAGTATTTATGCCTAAAGCAAAATAATCATTTTCTTACCAGAATGTGATTTAAAGAGATTCAAGGCAGAACTATATCCTGTATTTTGGTGATAACACTTATCAATAATTACAAGCTACTTTCTTGATAGTTTAAAATTTGTTGGTGATGGAATGACCATTTAAACGGTCATATGGTGATATTTAAAACCAGCCTTAATTTGATTTTTATCAGTTCCCAGTCTGAGAGATTCAGACAAAATTAGTTCTCAGAATCCATCAAAGGAAAATGATTGTAGCCAGAGTGCTCAGAGCCTTCACTCAGTGGTTGTGGGTTTATAGCTTGGGAAACACTGAGTGTTGATCTTGGGTTGTTTATGCTAGTTCGGTGTATAAAGGAAAGGGAAAAATCAGTTATCATTCTCTTGGAAAATGAATGTTCCCAGTGTAAATTGACAAATATTGGTTATGTTTTAGTGTTATTTTCTTTTTCACCCTAAGCATCACTAGGTGTGTGAATTTTTAAGGCATCCGAACATGTCACACAAACAGGAGCCCAAACCTTTCCTGCCTTGTTCAGGGCTGTGTCGCTGGTGCCTAAAACAGAGCCTGGCACAAGTATATATTGAGTGAATGCAGGAAGAAAAAAGTCAGATGTTTTTGGTGATAGAATATTAAAGGTTTAGAGCCAGTCGCTTCCTTTCCATTTTATATATAGAGGCCAACCAGCCTTTGCATGACTTGTCTTTGAATCGCACCACTTTCTGTGACTCTCATGCTCCAAGCTCTTTAGCTAGCATTTCAGGCCTTTCACAATCTGGCATTGGCCCTGGTCTGGTTGTTTTACTTTTAAACCCAGCAATATCAAGCAGCTAGCTCTCTGAACACAGTGTACTCTAGTTCTGTAGGTTTCACAAAGAGCTCGTGAATGCCAGCTCCGGGCCATTCACGGGGCTGGGCAGGTAAGACCAGTTCTCTACCCATGAAAAGCTTCCATGCTGGCATGGGGGAGAGACTCACAAATAATTTCTTTACTCCATCACTCTTCCACCGTATTAGGGAGCCGAGCTGTAAATTCTCATGGCCCTTGGCACTTGAGCACACGTCCTACACATTAGCCCTAATCATCTTTCCTGCTCAACAATAAGCTTCCAAGGGGCAGATGCTATGTTACCACCAGACAGCTGGTGTCCAGCGTATTCCTAGCATATGCTCAGCACTCAGTAAATATTGTGGATGGAAAGGAGTGAGGGAGGAAAGGGGAGAGGATTTGTGGAAATGCTTGAACATATGCACAGGGTGCTCTGGAAATTATAAGAAATTTCTAGAAAGCTTTAGGTCAAGCTTCTTTTGGAGCTATAACTTGAAGAAACATTAGTCTCTAAGAAAAGGTGGGGGGAGGTTCCTAAGCAGTGGGGAGTCCACAGACTTGTGGAGATGGAGAAATAGCATCCCAAAGGGTGTGGACCACAGCAGAGAGCACTGCTGGTATGGTTTGAGGGGCCACACCTGGAGGGTAGAATTTCGCTCATACACGAATAATGGAAGGGGCACATGAAACAAAATACTTTTACATGTCAGAACTTTAAAAACTCAACTACATACTGCTATGGATATATTTAGCTCACTGTTTTTTCTTCTTAGCCAACTGAAGAACATGCTGGAAAAGTAGGTCTGTGATGTACACTGTCAACCAAAAATTTCTCTTACTTGGCATTTCAACAATTTACGTCAATGACAAATTTATAAGAAACCAGGAATATTTTTGAATTAAAAATTATATGAAATACAAGGAGGAACACTTGGTAAAATATATGAATGTCTAACCACTATGCTGTACACTGGAAACTAATACAAAATAATATTGAATGTTAACTGTAATTGAAAAAATAATTAAAAAATTAAAAATAATTTAAAAATTTTTAAAGATTAATACCTAAAAAAAATTATAAGAAAGAATCTCCCATTTCCCCCAGATTTCTATATTTATCATTAGAAAGATTTCTCTCTTTTGAAAGTATTGGGGATAAAATGTCCTGCCCTTGGGCTCACTGATTCTACTCTACTTGAGGAGAGATAAGTAACTGGGCAAAGGGACCCTCTCAAGTGTAACCCCCACTCCCCCTTGCTCCCTTGGAAATTGTCTGTGCATAGGCCCAAGCTCTGCTCCCCTCCCTGCAGGGAGCTCCCAGCAGCTGCCCAGCCCATGGAGGAGCATGCAGGGCTCCAAGTTGTTTTACCCTCAACTGGGAATAAGCTGGATTCAGGCTGGGTGGGGCAGTCTTTAGAAAAGGCCTAGTTTTCCTATCCAGCTTTAATAATAATACAGTTGATGACAAACTGATCCAGATATGACACCTGTGTCTATTTTGCAATTGTCTTTGAACTCGAAAAGGAGGGGCACATGATTAAGTGGAACTTCCAAAACCAACATATGTTACAATAAAGGTGGCTTTATTCTTTAGTCTGTTGTACTGTGCATGCATGTGTAAGTGGAGGGAAGGGAGAAGAAAGAGAGAGAATTATATATATAAAAGCTTTTATTAACCGAGATGTTAAATTATGATTCTCTGATTATGCTAGTTTTGTAGTTTAAAACTTAACAAAAATAAAATGAAGGGATGAGCAGCATTATTTCTAAGCTCTTGGCTAATTAAAAAAACAAACAAAACAATAAATATTCTAGTTACCGTGATCAGAATAATCATTAATTCTTGTTTGAAATGCTTTTGGGAATTTAACTTATCTATTTTTTTCCTTTGGATTTTGAGTATCAGTTTTCCAGGTGGAATTTTGATAATGGCATACATTTATTTCTATTAATTAGTAGGCTGTGTGTGTGTGTTGTCTGGAGAAGAGTATAGAGGCTGAGTTACTCAGGATCCTGACTAGTAATAATAATAACTAGCACTTAACACTTATTCTGTTGCAAGTAATTTCAATATAACATGTTTATTTCTCATAACAAACCTAAGAAGAAGGCACATCATTACGATCACTTTATATACAAGGAAAAGCAGGCACAGAGGCTAGGGACTTCTCTAAGTTCCGAGACCTAGTGAGTGACACAACTGGGATTTGGGCTTCAGCCAATTTTGTAGGAAAAGTATGAGCCATGACCAGTATTATCAGCATCATCTGGGAGCTTATTAGAAATGTAAAAACTTAGGCACCAACCCTGACCTTCAGACCCAGAATCTGCATTTTAACAAACCAAGAGCGGGTTCCTGAGCACCTTTGAGTTTCAAAAGATCTGCTATAATTCACTATGCTACTTCTCTTTAACCTCGAGAAGGAATCTGGACATTATCCCAAGGCCAATGGAGAGTCAGGGAAATGTTTGAAGTAAGAGATTGGCAAAATCAAGTGCTTGTAAATCAATTGTTTTAGGTCAATCACTGGCTTCATTATTCGGGGTGCAGTAGAAGAGGCCAATTCTGGAGGCAGGGGAAGGCTACTCTTAGGCAAGCAAAGGGAGAGGGCAGCTTGAAGTAGGACGTGGCAGTGACAGAGGAGACAAGTAGGTGAACGTACAAAGGAGCACTGACAGGGCTGAGCGATTCTTTGGGTATACGGTTGAGGGAGAAGAGTTAGTTCACCCCAAGTTTCTGGCTTGAACAATTGGTTGCTTAATGGTATAATTTACTGTACAAGAGTATATATACTTGAGGGAAGTAGGGTGGGGAATAGGAGAGAGAAATAGTGATTTTACTTTTAAATAAAAAATGATAAAATTTGAGAGGACTGTGGGACAGCCAAGTAGAGCTGTTCAGCTGGGGCTAAAGAGGTGAGGCAGAGAAACCATGTAAGTTACTTGGGCATTTTGGAAGGGGTCCTATGGCAAATTCTATGTCAAATTTTTTGCCTGGCTTGTCTCTGATTTTCCTCTCCCACCTTCCCCATTGTATTCACTGGGGCCCAAGCCTGTTCTGCCTGGGCAGTCCTGTGCTCAGCAGACAGTTAGATATATAGGTCCGTAGCTTAAAAAAGATATCTTAGCTAGAGAGGAAGATTTTGGATTCATAAGCTTATAGAATAGGTGATGAGTGAAGCAATGACATTGCCCAGAAAGAGAAAAGGAGTCTAGAATATAGGGGGGAAGAAGGGGACTCTGCCAAACCGGCTGAGGATAGTGGTCTTAGAGGTGGGAGGAAAGCCAGGAGTTTGATGTCATGGAAGTCCTGGGGAAAGAGTGTTTCAAGTTGGGGAAAGTGGAGAAGAGGGTAAACGCTTTTGAGACACCAAGTAGGGAGAGAGAGAGAGATGTCTGCGGGCCTTAGCAGTGCACTCATAACTGATAACCTCCGGGAGCACTGAGGAAACTGAGGACTGCAGCCAGAGCGCAACAGATGGAGACGTGCAGGCTGAGGAAGCGGGGGTTCTTCATCGAGTGTAGACAGGTCTTTCAGGAGATTCATCTGTGAAGCTGAGTAATGAGGGTAACTGGGGGAGCTCATTAACAGAGAAGTTTTTCAAGATGGGAAATTTGAACATGTTAAATGCTGATGGAAGGAGCCAATAAAGAAGGAGAGGTGAGAGACTGTAATCCTTGAAGTGGAGGGTATAAATAATGGGCATTGGTTTAGATCTTCCCTTTCGTCTTCCGATCTAGCAGTAGGTGGGTACAGGGATACGGGAGGACGGCCAGAGAAACGGGAAGACCCGCTGCAGTCATCCTTCCCACATTCCGGGGGCTTTGGAGGCCCAGCTCTCTCACCCTTCCATCCTAGCCTTGCTTCCACAAAAGGAACTGTTCTGCTACTTGAATCTTCCACTGTTCTTTCCATGACACTCTGCCCAGAACAACGTTGACCACGAATTAAACACCTGCTTTGAAACTTGACCCTTAAACTACATCTTCAGCTACAATCCTTGCCTAAACCTTACCTGTCCTCAGGTGAGGAAAGTTTAAAGAAACAGTGTAGGCATACTTCCTTCCTAAAGCTTTTCACCAGTTGGTGAACCCACTGGCCCCAGGATGTGTCTGAAGCTGAGGTGTATGGCTTCTTGGGGAATAGTGATTCAGGGTAAGGACCCCAGAGAATACTCAAGGACAGATTTCAGGAGTCTATCAACCCCATAAATGTCATTGAAATATCTATTTGCAATTGTTTGTTTTTTCTGAGAAGAGTGTTCATTGATTCTGTTAGATTAAGGGAATCTATAATCCCAAAGATGTGGAGATAAAATGCTCAAGTTGATCATTTTGGAGGGATTCAAGATGTTATGGATTCAAGATGTTATTCCCCTCCTCCTCCTCACAGTCTGTTCCAGGGTACCAAAAGGTAACGAAGAAAAATGATGACAATCAGACAGGAAAAAGACAATTACAAGAACATGGAAATACACAATTGTTTCACTGACATCTGACTCAGAGCTTCCCATGTGAACCCAAGTATTTGGTTTTCAATTCTAAAGAGATCTTGTTTCCTAGATTGGAAACATAAAAAACAAATCAAGGTTTCTCCAACATGTTCTAGAAAATCATTTATTTTCAATATTGTAGTAGAAAGTTACTAGGCTTGTCTAAGGAACCAAAATTAATCCAGCTTTACTCAGAATGTTGTTGGCAAGAATAATAAAAATAAGAGGTGAACTTGTCAGTGAGGTGATGTTGCATTAAAACGCAAGTCTGCTGCTCTTGTTTGGGTAGGACAGTCCCAGAATTGGCAATTAATGATAACATGTGGGAATAAATAGAACAAGTGTAGAAAACAGACATCAGGGTTTACCTTCCCCATCAAGCAATTTGAATTATGGCTTTAGGCATATATCATAACAAATATGTTAAGAACTCTCTTGTATGATACATGTGTTTGCAACATTTGTGTTATATTTTAATCCATATGCTTTGCTAATAAAAATGCTAGAATTTCTAAATGACAGTATAATGGATGTGAAATGAAGGCTAAAATGACTTGAGGGTTTTCTTACATATTATTTATAAGAAGTGAACATTTTATTAATATATATATATATCTCACATATTAGTTTTCACATTCCTGAAACCCAAATTGACAGCTGAGAAGTTGCCTTTGGTTTTCAAATAGATGACAGACGGAAAAGAGGGTCTGACTAGAATAGGGAGGAAAGAAGCATAAACATATGGGATACATGCGTTTGTTTAAGTAATGCTATCTCAGTTTCAAAAAGCAATGCTTCAGGTACATGCAGTATATTATATATCTGTGTGGGCCAGACACAAAGACATTTTATTTAATTTTAGGACACCTAAGATTAGGAATTGTCTCTATGCCTGCTTCTGGAAAGTAGGCAGACTTTTCTTGAAAATAGCAGGAATCTCACTTAAAATATGTGAATGACTTCAAATTGTGCTCTGGATCTATAAAACCATCCATAAGATATCACCAGTGATAAAGTTAGTCATTCAAATAAATTAAGTCAGATGAAACCCCAGAATCCTGCCACCCCTTTTTGACAGTGAAGCTATGCCCCCGTGACTAAAGACATTTTCAGAACTCAGGAGGCAGCTCCAAAGAATTACCAGGACACTATGTTGCTTCCACATGCATATCATCAAAATGAGAAATCTGCAACAGCTCAGCTTATAAAGTTTGATAGCTGTTGGCTCAAATGGCTTTTAAAAAGTTTCTAAGAAACTTCAAAATCTATGCTTATCTTCCAATTATAAGTTTCATCTTGTGCAGTCACTATAAAGTTTGTAAGAGTTTCATATATATAAGAAGCCAAAATACCACATAAAACACACATAGAAAACATTAAGGAAAAGAAAACAAAACTTACTTTTTCTTAAAGCTGCTTCTTCCTGTAGTTTGAACAGTATAAAAGGAGGCTACGTGATGATTTTTTTTCCTCCAATACATTCATAGGTCAACTCCAAAAGGAACAGAATAAGCCTCCAGAGCTATCTGAGGGTCCCTCCCAATTGCAGCTTTTTCAACTTCGTAGAAGAAAATAGGAGGGTAAATGGGTTTCCTCCAAGTCTTATGACGTGCACATAGCTGACTCCTACTGGGCGGGAAAAGCATTCTTTGTCAATTTTTACTTAAAATTTATGAGCAACAATTTCTGTGCAGGGCATCCTTAAAGGGCAATCCTGCCAGGATTAGTATTTGAATTAGTATCTGGATAAGCTCCAAAAAGTTTAAAATACTAATTGTACATACACTCTAGAGAGATTCCCACTGCCTAGGCCTCATGAAGGGCACATTTAAATTTTAAAAATTTCTAAAAGGATAATGTATTTTCTATTCCTTTGATTAATCTGTTTTGTTGGTTTGTTTTCTGGTGACTCTCAGAATTCTTCTTTTAGGTTAGAAACAGCTGAAACACAGAGATTTCCTGTTCTTACCTGCAGTTGTTAGTAGCTTGAGAGGAGCCCTCGGTCGTGGCCACTGTCACTGTCACTTGTCTTCTTGGGAAGCCTGGGGACTTGGAGCCTTGGATGTGATAGACCGACTCAAGGCTGTTGCCTGCCTCCCGCACCTGCACTGTGGACGGAGCTTCCCCTGTTTCTGCCCTTGTCCCTATGAGCTGGCAGCGATTGTTAGGTCACATGCACACTTTAGGGTCTCATTTAAACAGGCTCAGCTGGCTTTTTGAAATCTACAATTCAAAACATGAAAAGTGGCTAGAGATTTCAAGAGTTGACTCTAAAGAAATGCCTGAATATTGAACTAATCCACAGCAGGAATTCTTAGTGGGTCAAACTGATTCGCAAAGCAAGTGGCGTTCGCTCCTAGAATCTCCACTGGAGGCCCTTTGGTTTGCAAGGTGGGGTGAGAAAAGAAATGTTCTGTCTTAATTCCATTTATTCCCAGACCAAACTGTCCTTGTCCTAAGTGCTAAAGGAATGTTATGTTAATATTTTCTGAGGTCAAACTCAGGTATGTACAATAAAAAATAAAAAATCTGAGTTAGGGAAAGGTAAAGCCAAGCAACTTTATGCTTCATTAGTCACCTCACGTTGATGCTTAGGATATTATGAAAATGAAAACATGGGGATTAGCCGCAATAGATTGATTCAGCGAAAGGACCTAAGAGCATTCAGTTGGTAACAGATTTTAACACTCCTGATACTGCTAGACAGACATTATTTTTTTCTCCTTTCAGAAGTGAGGAAGCGGAGCCTGGGAGATGAAAAATGCCCCAGCCCCCGCCTAGTTTGGGGCATGGCCCTCTGTCGCTGCGCTCCCTGAGAGGGCGGCCCACATTCACTCGCTCAGCGGAGCTGTCCCTCCTCAAGCTGCTGCAATCTGTCTTCCACTCACCGCTTCACCAAAAAATGCGCCATTAAGCTCATAAAAGATCTTAATTAGCACCCCAAAGAGCACTGTTTTTCATCTTACCAGAAAGTCCTCATCTCTGGCTGTTTATGTTTCTTTGAAACTCCCCTTGGCTGACTCAGTTGCACTCTTGATTGCCTCCCTGCTGGAGGTCTCACCTCCTCCCTTCATGCACCCCATCCTCCCCAGAGCTGCCTCCTCGGTTCACAATGCTTCTTCCTACACCCCCATGGGGCGTGACAGTGAACCATTCCCAAGCTGCTGTTCCTCTTGGTTCTCAGCTCTTAGCACCCTCGAAGGTTCTAGGCCTGTATTCTGTTGTCTACTGGACATCTTTGTTTAGAGGTTCCCAGGCATCTCAAACTCAGTTCCAAAAACGCCTCGCCCCCTTCTCCCCACTCCTAGCCTGTGGTCAGCTGTATTTCCCATGACAATCACCCAACTGGTCATCTTAGACTCCTCCCTTTCCTCACTCACTCCCACCATCCGCATCATTCATCCCGACTTCTGTTGGTTCTACTTTAAGTACCTCTCAACCCTTTCATCACCCTGCATTCAGGTCCTCACATTTCTCACTTGGATCGCTGTATCAATCATAAAACAATTGGCCTCAGTCTGGTCTCCTGCTATCATTTCTCTGTACCACTGTAAAACAACATTTATTTAAAAGTACCAGTTTATCAAATTATAAATACATGCTTCTTGCAGAAAATCTGGAATAAGAATTGACAAAAAATTTAAGATGACTTGCAATTAGAGAGATGGCAACAGCCAAATCTTTACCCACATTGCTTTAGGATATTATGTATGCATGCGTACAACTATTCAAGAACATGTTTATGTAAATGTTCCTATGCAAATTTTATAGGTATATGTTTAATTAGAAAACCAAGACCACATTGTATACAACTCTATATCCTTTTTACTTAATACATTGTGAATGATTTTCCAAATCTTAATGTATTTTTGAAGTGGCTGTGAGAAATGGCTGCAATAAAATGAAATACATTATGGCATAGTTCTCTTTTACTTTTCTCTCTCAGATTTTTCTTTAACACCAAAAATTACCCTGAGCATCAATAATATAAGAATCACAAGGACTTAGATTTAAGTGGGAAAGAGGGAAAAAGAAAAATATACAACACTCATTTTAAGTTCTTTACATTTATTAGATACTAATTAAACAATGATATATAGTCTGCCTTCAAGCAATGATCCAACCTGTAAGCGAATGAAGACAAGCTCAGGAAAACAATTTGAAAAAGTGATTTTTCTTCTTTACATTGAATAAGAAGCAGCATAGGAGAAAGCTTTTGGGACCTCTGCCGTAGCTTGAGCATTCAGACAGAGGGTTTTTCTTGGTGGACTAGCATCTGAATAAACAAATTTTTTGAGCCAGGAAGACTGCCTCCTTTCTGTGCAGGACACACTGTCCATGTTTCTCTTCTATTAGAGGCTGGGGAAAGACCTGTACATATTTTTAACTCATCTTACTTCTCAGAAAGAGGAGATATTGATATCACAAATAATATATTTCAAAAGGTTTTAGTTAATTGTCAAACTGCCTTCCAGAATGAATGATCTTTCCAAAAGACAAATCTCGTCACCTTATTTCCCTGGCTAATTGAATGTTTTAAAGGCTCCCTTGTTTTCAGGATAATGGTTGAACTTTTTAGCTTAGTGTTTATGGAATTTCATGATCTTCCTCTGGTCTCTAGCTTCATCTTACGCCCTTCTCAGACTATTTATTTCTCTTACTTTAGGGTTTCTCAAATGTCTCATTTCATATTCATTGATGTTCTAATACTTCTGAATTTCCACTTCTCTGACCATAAATGTGTGCCGTCCCTTCCCCTATTTCACCAGGCTAGCCCTCCTTTTCCTTCAGGACTTGGTTCAGGTGGCCTCTTCTGCTCGATTCCCTTCTTTGCTGTGCAAGACATTTGGCTTTCTTCTCCCATAGCATCCCCTGATTACTTACCTCAAAACACGACATGTGTATTGAACTATCGTTGAATCTTGCCATCTCCTTGAAAGCAAGGCACATTTTTAAGATTTACCTTAGTATTCCTGGTACTTAGCTGTCAGGATCCAGATTCCTGAGCCGCGGTTTTCAATTCACCCAGTCCTCCCTTTGTCTGTCACACAACACAAACCCTTCCTTCCTGCTTTTCAAATACCCATCTGGGTAAATTTACTACTAATCACTGAAGAGAAACACAAGCCAAACAGAGCAAGCCTGGTAAAACACACCACCAGGAACTTACAAAAATTTACTACACGTTTAATTATTCAACTTTTGTGATGTAAATGGAAAACACTGTGATTCTGAAAGCCAGAAAGCCAGGGTTTCCTTCTTAGATGGCTTGGAAGAAGTGTCTCCTGGCTTCTATTCACTCTTTTGTTTGCGTAGGGTGACCTTCAAGGTGGAGGAATTTATGTGAATCTTAGGCCACTATTAACAGTGCTCCCAGATTTCTGTGGCAATGTACACCCCAGAGTTTATACATCTGTTTTTATTTCATCTCCACATACACTGGGGTGAAGGCATCACAGGTATTAGTCAAAGAAAGCAAACCTTGCATCGCTCCTGCCCACGTTAGTTCTCAACCTGCAGCTGCACTGTGCTTTAGGTCATTTTGCTCTGGACCTCACCTGAGTGTTTTATGGTCTGAATAAAGTTCACTCTCTAAAAGGTTCAAGATGGTTCTGCAGTCAGGTTTGGCAACTTCTACATTTAACATCTTTTCTAAAAACACTGATTTTGGTAAGATATGCCACTCTTCACTGAATCTTTCCGATGGCCCAAAGTGGGTTTCCCTTGATGTCTCCAAAACACATGGTCTAGAGATGGGACACATGACATGAATGCCTGAGCACGCTATTCACAGTTTCTACTGTGTCTGCAATAGACAAAAGTAGCAGGTGAGTATAAATGCACATTTGCTGAAATCTAGCTAAATGAAAAGGTTTACTACAGTGAAATGGTCCATCAACGGCAAACTTTCAAGGAATAAAGGACACTGGGGACTATGAAACTATTTTTGTGCAAGAAAAATATAGTAAACTACTTTTAAAATGTTCAGGATGAGAAAGAGTTAAAAATATAAATACATATAATACATGCATTAATTAACCTAGTAATGATTAAAATAATGGAAGCTTGAAAGTGCCATAATATTTAATAGAAACAACAGGCAACTTTATTTTAAATAACATTCTTAAATTTGCCCATGAAGATCACAGTAAACATTTAACAATTTTTATTTTATTAAATTAGATTTTTACATAAAAAATCAGCCATATAATTTTATTTACAAAAACAATAAAAACTGTTCTTATTTACTATGAAAAAATAAGAACTATTTTTACAAATGAAAAATATTTAATGCAAACAAAATAAAAGTTTTCTTTTTTATTTGCTTCGTCTTTTATTATCACAAATTAAGATCTTTTATTTTTATTTTCACAAACTACTATCTAGTTTGACAAAAACAAAGATTACTTTGGTATCTGCTGAAACAAATGATAAAGTTCTTAAGCAAAGACTGAATAAAAAATTATGCTGGGTGTCCAATATTTTGAAAGCTGAATAAGCACATAAAGTGAACTGTAGTTTGTGGTCAGAGGATTTTCATCTTCCTTCCTTTGCCCATATGAAAATACAATAAAAAATTGCCAATGGAGTAACTTCTTAAAATTTCCGTTACATTCGTATCAACTTTAATAATAATTATTAGTCTGCAATTATATAATTCCTTTCACTCGGTATTAATACTTTGTCTAGAATTAGGGGCAGGTAGACTGATCTTTGTATTCAAACATTTTAAAACAAGTTTTTTTCTTTTTAATATATCTTTATTGATTTCAGAGAGAGGAAGGGAGAGGGAGATAAGATAGAAACATCAATGATGAGAGAGTCATTGATCGGCTGCCTCCTGCACATCCCCTGCTGGGAACTGAGCCCAAAACCTGGGCATGTGCCCTGACCGGGAATTGAACCTCTATCTCCTGGGTCATAGGTCCATGCTCAACCGCTGAGCCATGCTGGCCAGGCAAAACATAAAAATTTTAAATGCCACACAGGAATTATATAAAACAGTATTTTTTAATATTTGAGATTTAATTTACTATTATATTCAAAAGAAATTTCTTTTGATATGTAACAATTGCTTAGACTGAAATGATTCCTCCAAGGAACTATTTTAATTTTAATTAGTTTAATTAATTTAAATAGTTTTAACCACTAATAATCTTTAGAAAACAAGAATACCTATATATTTTTTATAAGTGTTTTTATTTTGGGGGAAAAAATAAAAGGTTGTAATGATGTAAATGCACTTAGAAAACCCCCCACAAGAAAGTATTAGGTGCTAGAGTGACTACTGATTAAATAAATGACATTTAGAAATGCAAAATGGGTTAAAGAAAAATATTTGCATAAAATTTTTAGTTATTCCATTGGTATAATGTGACATACCTATTAGTGGTAAATTTTAGTCTTTCTCTTACTCTTGTTAGCATCTTGTTTTAGAATAGAGCTCAGCAATGCATGGGCCCCTCAGGTATTGTTCTGCACCTGTAAAGGCAGCCCTAAAAATCCCAACACATAATAGTTCACTCCTGTGGGGAATATGGGAGGCCCTCTATGTGCCAGAAATAACAGCAAGGGCTCAGCAATAAAAAAAATATTTTGCAAATTTCTGTATGTTAGGTGTGAAGCTTTTGATATTGATTTAAAAAAAATACACAATTTTCATTTTTGACAGCAAAGATATATTTTTCTTTCTTAAAAAACATGACCACATTTTAAGCTTCTGCCTAATATGTAAAAATATGATGATGTCACTCAAAATATAATAATACAACAATGAGCCCTTTCCTAGAAAGGAAAGATATCAGAAAATTTATTCTTCATTCAGTACATGGAAAGAAAATAAACGTATACTTTTTAGAATTATAATGTCTAAAAGAAATTTTCCATGGAGAACTTAATTTACAAAAATTCACATTTTTGTAAGATTCATATTGAATACAACACTACTGTTTTAACTAAATTATGTATGTGGGAAGGGCTTGGGCTGGGGGATTGGGGATTGTGAAATAAATATTTTTTATATCTCACCAATAACTTTGGGGAAAAATGTTTACTATATAGCAAAAGTAAATTCATTACTCTTCTGTCATAGATGATTTTCTGGATTTGAGAACAAGGTCTTTAATGGATGAAGAAAGTTCTAAAAGCTCTTTTCGAGCATTACTGGTGCTATTTTCTTCTTCATTGTCTAATTCATCACTCAAGGGATCCTCTCCCTGCCCAGTCTTCTTATTTTGATTAACCAAATGTTTTACAACCAATCCTTGATACTTTACCAAAAGTGTATGCTGATCCTGTGAAAAGAGAAAGGAGAATAAAAGTTAACAAATATGATTTAATTTTTGTGGAACAAAGTAGGATTTGCTCAGCCAATACACACTGAAGGTCTTTGTCTTTACAAATCACTGGCCATGTAAGTAGAAAGCTGAACATAGCAAGGTCCTTGCTCTTAAGGAGCTTACATTTTAGGAGAGAGAAAACAGGAATTCAAGTTATTTTAATAGTTGATTTAGCTCAGTTCTACCATCAAAGATAAAGTCAAAGTGACATGGAAGTTCAAAGAAGCCAAAATTACTTTTAGTTGAGGAGTTTCTCAGAGGAATTTATGCAGGATGAGACTTTTTGAGGCGCCCTTGAAGGACAGGTTAAACCTGAATTTAAGCTGAAATAAAAGACTGGACATTATTACATGTTTTCCAAAAGCTTAATTTCCAAATTCAGAATATTCTTTACCATGGATCTGATAGGATCCTTTTGAGTTTTGAGCTATACTGAGTTTTTAAAACCAACCTAATTCACTGTTTGCATTTGCAGAAACAGGAAGATAATGTTACTATGTCTTGGTGTTCACAATGATTCACATCTATCCATTTAAAATACTTGCTGTCTAAAAGCTTAAAAGTTTCAAGTGCACTGAAAATATACCTCTGGAATTTTACTCTTAAGAAAAGCAATGATCTGCGGGACACATCTTCCAGGTGCGTGGAGCATGCTGTGGGTTGAGGACTGAAACAACATGACTGATGTGAGGTGCAGGATAAGAGCAGGGTCTTCTGTGACTTTTAGCTGTTCAGCCAGTGCTTGTCGATGCTGGAACAGGATCTGCCTAAACAAAAATCACACACAAATTCTCACCAATTTCGGTTCTTCCCTCCTGTATTCATTTTTAACTTCTCTAGTTCCATAAACATTTTAAGGGATCTTTTAAATATGGGATACAGACACACATAACCCTAAATGGCATGGAAAAACTAATATGCTAGAAAATGATAGAAAAAACAATATAACAAGGATCTTCAAAGTATGCTTTATGAGTTGTAAGGGATCAAACAGAAGAGCACTGATTTAAATAGGTTTCCTGTAAAGAAGGTTGCAAAGCTAATAAAAAGTTGTCAGGCTTGATCAACTATGGGATTAAACAACTCTGCTACCTTATCAAGACGAGTCAGAGAAGGACACTGAAGTACATTAAGGCCAAATATGCTTAAAGGTGTACAACCACTTAGACACAACAGTTCTCTATGCAAGGTTCAGATAGTCAAATTCCAATTTCAGATATAACACATCTAAGAATTTATTAATAATATAGATTAATTCAATGTTACCTTTCCCTTTTTTTGTCTCCCCTTTTCACCATAATATCGCAAGTTTCTGCTGCAAAATCCAGACAAGAAAGGAAGTCTTCTATGCTCTGAAAAGGTATTTAATACCATAGTTAACCTTTATAAAAAGGTTGTCTAAAAAAAAATACAGCCATTTAATACTGTTTTATAATTTTACAGCCTAAAAGCAATTTTTAAAAAAGGTTCTTCTGTCATTAAAGGTGAAATTGTGACTTAGGACTTTAAAGAGGGTAAACTGCACCTAGCTTGGTCTCCCCTCTTTACCTCTCAAAAGGTATGAGTGCAGAATACTAGTTTTAGACTTAGCTTACAATTATTCTGATAAAAATCTACTCAAAGATCACAAATGCTAGCTCCAAATATACCTAAATAGAATCAAAACTTTACTTACCTTTTCATTCAGGGAGCTATGGAGTTTTGTGAGGACTACTTTAGTTTCTTCTGATAATTTACTCAGAATTTTTTTTCTTACCTATGGGGGAAAAATTCTTTAGGTATTGTATTTTTGACAGGAAATGAATATAAGATCAAACAAAATAAAACAAAAAAAGTATATTTACTACTATAACAGAATGTTGAATGGGATTTATCTTTGTTCTTGAATTTTATATCTCAAACTAGGGATAATAATATGCTAAAAACATGCTCAAATCAGAGCTGGCCAATAGGCAATCAGCCAAAAAGAACAGATACAGTCCTACTCCTCCCATCTGTCAGCTATGTAAGAGGAAGATGAAAGAGAAAGAGGGGAGAGAGAGACAGAGAAAGGGGGGATAAGTGAGCACAAGCACTCTCTTTAGAGACTCTAATGTTCTTTTAAGAATTAGTGTAAATACTGAAATGAGTAGTGTCACTAAATGAAAATGACTGAGAAGTTATGGGATCTGGCATGAACATTTTATAACTCATCAGGAAAAGGGATGTGACATAACAATAACTAGGAAAAAATAAAACTGTTGGTTCCCAAGTAATTAAGCATCAATACTTTTCATAGACTGGTTATATTGCCAATCCTGCTAGCAACTGTGTATTCACTGTGGTGAACTTGACCTAAAAATCCCACTGATTTGTTTCCTAAAAACCTTTTCCTATATTTTATTTTATTTTTAGACTATTTCAGATGTGAGAAAATAAAGTATGTTCAGATTTCAAAAAACATATCAAGACTGGCAAGAAAATCACTAACATACTTCACTTGTAATGGCTGCAGGATCATCGACTGCCATCATTAAATCCGAAGCTAAGAAGTTGAAAATGAGATTGGTAACATCAGTACAGACTGTCTTTAGCAAGTGCTTGGTAAGAGCAGCCTGTGTATCATCTGAAAAATAAAGGTGCTTTATTAAAATCAATGTACAAGAAAAATTATGAGAATCAATGAATTAAAAAAATAGTATTAAGTATACCTGTAAAGAACTTTATGCCTTTTTCAAATAATCGAATATTATTGTATAGGTTGGAAACCTCTTCCTGCAAGTCCTTGATTGTGCGCTTTCTGCCAGTTCCAGAGGCAGAAGTTGTTGAAGACATGAATACTGAACGTACCACCTCGAGGTAAATTTTATTAAGAGGTCTGTGAACGAGATAAATTTGTTTAGTCTATTAAAATGTACTGGGTTTACATAGATAAAATTTTTTGATTCTATGGAAATAAAGTTCATGAAAACATCTCTATTATTTAAACAAATAAGATTAATTTGGAGATCACAAGAATCTGTCCTCCATCCCAGAAATTGTAACTTAAATGAATTATTTTTTTCAATTTTTAAAGTACTCAAGTTTATTGTGTTGAAGACAACAAAAACAACAAAAGCTTCAATTCAAATTAAATTCAGTGCAGCTTTTGAAAGTTAATTTGGAGAATAGTAGACTCTAAATTTGTTCCCCATCCTCAGGAGTAATAACTTAAATTCTCCATTTATAAAGTACAATAAAACATAGTGTATTAAAAAAATCTTTTTGTGTTCAGAAAAGGTTATTTAAAGAATGGCAAATAATTAGTAACTCAGCTTTTTATATATAAAAATATGATTATGTAATGAATTCGTGAACAAAAACATTCACCTAAATTCTTAAAAAGTCTCATTAGAAAAGCCAAATTTCTAAATTCAATAAGTTAGATGCACTGGGCTCCTGGATTGTATTTATGCAAGCTTACACACTGGGGCTACTAATTTGAGGAAAGACCACATTAGTTAGTAATGGTCAAGTAAAAGACAATTTCTTTGACTTCTGTAAAGAAATAAATTTAGTCTGGTTCATTTTAAGTTAGTGCTATTTAAATTTATTCTTTCTTAAAAAAAAAAAAAAAAGTTTTTACTGGTTTTAGAGAGAGAGAGAAAGGGAAACACTGATGTGAGAGAGAAACATCAGTTGGCTACTTGACCCTTTGGTGCCCAGATGACAATCAACTGAGCCACACTGGCCAGGGTTAAATTTATTCTTTGAAGGCAGTTTGTTACTTTCTTTTCTCTCTAAAAGTGCACTGTGTACTTTCTGTCAAATGTAGATAGAAAATGATCCTTTCTTGCTTTTAGATGTTACTTTTCCCGTGACAGAAGAGACCAGCCAGTGACTTGTGCTGGTGGTTTTCTCCCAAATGGACTGTAAGATCAGTGAACAGAGACGCCTCCACACTCTTGCCTATTATTTCCCACACTGCCACCAAAGCATTTAAATGATTACTGAACTGCCTCTGCAGGCACACAAAGTCTGGAATATGGTGACTAGATTAAATTCTAAGCTTTGGGAAAAAAGCCACCTAAAACAGTTTCCTATCATCTTGGTGAAAATTTAATTTAAAAACTCAATTTCTATCATCAAGTAGAAAAAAATATGTTTTTATACTTGCTTTATTAAGTACTCAGCAAGTTCAGAAATAAACTCCTCAGGGGCATCTTGTACACGTTTTCTTAAAAAATCTTCAATCTCATCCTGGAACATAAAAGTGATCTCTGGCTTCTTCTTTCCTATAAAGAAACGAGCAATGAGAAAAAACAACAAAACAAACAAATGAGCAACATAAATAAAATTATTTTCCATTAACTATTTAATAAGGTGTAATTCATTCACTGCCTACCACAAAGACTCTGATATTAATTTTTTGTCACCAAAATTGCCAATGTCTAGTAACAATAACTTACAAAAACAATTTTAAAAACAGGATATATAGTGGCATTTCTTTTGAGTTACATTTTCCTAACTTCATTTACTGTTTCCTACAAGTCAATCAGAAAATAATAAAGATAATTTCCCCCTGATCTAACAAATAGTTAGAAGTTCAGCCAATCGAGCGGATGGAAATCTTCTAGAAAAGGATAAATCTCTTTGTTAAGCAAAGGACTGAGCAGAATTTCCTTCTTTATAAAAAGGAACATTTACTAAAAGTCAAATCATCCTTATAATCTACCTAAGCTCTTCAGGAAAACTCTTTATAATCATGTGAACCACAGATGAAGTAGAATTAAACTAAAAATTGTCTTTTTGCAAAAGCAGAGATTAAAACAGAACCTCGTAATTTTACACTGGTAATTTATTTTTGCTCAAAAATAATTCTACACCGAGGAAAATTTGTATGTAGCTACTGTAATGGAAATAACTGCTAATTGTTACTTGTAAAAATGTCATGCCTACTCACTTACTTGGAAAAAAGTAGACTGTAGACAAAGAAAGCTAACAATATTTCCCTTATTGATTAAAAAAGTATAAAAGTGACTATTTTCAGCTAAATCAGGTACTAAAAATGAAACCTTAAAAATAAAATAAAACAGCTCAAAAATCTATTTTCACTGTGCATCAAGATATAAGTAGTTGAGATCACAGCTTTAGAATAGATGAGTACTCTCCTTTTTGATCTGCTGTTTGTTCTTCTTTTACATCAAATAGTTTCTGATTTCTCTGTTTGCTTCCTGCAGGCATTTAAAGTTATTAAATTATATTTCCTTCTAGTAATCTTTTACAGTGAGTTGACCTTATATTTATCTGAGAACCTAATCACATCCTGATTTCAGAGATTACAACACAACCCCTTTTCAAAAGCAATGAAATTACATTTTTTTAGGTAGAATGGTTTAACTTTACTTTTATAGGCCCTCTTCATAATCTATGTATAAAGGAGTAGTGCATGCCCCATTTAATAATTACTTCAGGCCACAGATATTAGAGAGATTTTTTCTTAAATGCACTTTCACTCCCACAGCTACTGCATCCAGGGAATAGGGAAATCTATTTACCAGTGAAAAATTAAAATCCACATAGGGGAGTCTCAATAATATTTAAAATAAGGGTAGAGCTAGTAGTTTCTATGAAGATACTTTTCCTCTAATTAATACCATTTTATGCACAAGAACAGTAGCTATCTTTACCTATCTTAAAATACTTTAAAGACAGAGCTTAAGCAGCTGTGTTATTACAAGTAGTAGCACAATAATAGCTGAAGCCATGTCATCTGATATCTCCATCTCCCAGCTCTAGCCCATACATAATGAACTCTGTGGAAGGGGTAAAATCAAAATCTCAAATTATCATTTCAATTTTTTTCTCTTTTTGCTGGGCAATAGGCGGGAGGTATAATAGTTTATTTTTTTAAAAAACAGAAAGTATCATAATTTTATTTATAAAAATAAAGTATGTCTCTTGCTAACTTAACCACACCAAACACTAACAAGTGTAGGAAAAGAAAGATACATATACTCAATTCTCTCCCTTAGATAGAAGCAACTAACCAATTAAGTGTTACCATAAAAATTAAATTTATATAAAATTAATGTTTCCTGCCCTGGCCAGTCTTGCTCAGTGGTTAGAGCTAAGCCAGTGCACTGAAGGGTGTCGTGGGTTCGATTTCCAGGCAAGGGCATGTATCTGGATTGCAGGTAGATCCTGCTCTGGTGGGTGAGCATGTGGGGGGCAACCAACCAGTGTCTCTGTGTCTCTGTCCGTCTTTCTCTCTCTCTTTCCATCCTTTCCTCACTCCCTCCCTCCCCTTCCCTCCCTTCCACTCTCTCTAAAAATCAATGGAAAAATTACCTTGGGTGAGGAAAAAAAAGAAAATGAATGTTTCCTACTTAAATTTGCAGAAATACACTTTTCATAAAATATTGTAATTTGTTTTACAAAGCAGTGGGAGACCCTAAAAATGACTATGCAAGCTGAAACTATGCAAAGTGTTCTTAATAAACAATGGGAAAATTTACAATTGTTCTGTGACCTTTTAAAAATGTTTGTGAAAACATTAAAAGCTCTTACTGGCAGTTACAAATGTATAGGGAAGTGAAAAATAAAACTAGTATTTATAATTTAGCACACTATAATTTAGCTCATCACAAACACCGAGAATGAAAGTTTTATTTCTCTGTACAAAACTAATCAAGAATAGTTTGAACAGTGCTTGCTTGCTCCTGACCCTGACATTTATAACACAAAGCAAACATCTTTCCGATGCCTTGGCAAGCTGTCCTACTCGATTTTTAACCCTACATGTTATCCTTTGCCCTTTCAACATTGTGAAACATCTGAGAATTCCTCTAATGTGAAGTTTTTTGCCAGCTCTTCATATCCTCTAAGATACTTTCATCCCTTTTGTCACAAGCACTTTCGTCATTTACGTCAGTAAGTGCACCTTTACGAAGTTCCTCTGGCTGCAGAGCTAGAGTCCCTTGACAGTGGCAATGTCAACAGTCCCACAGTCAGCTACTTTTCCTATGACTCCATTTATTCTTGATTCATATTTTATTCCCAGTGTTACCACTTTTCACTTATTTGCTGCACTTTCACCTTTGATGGCCAATTCTCTCTGCTGATTATCCATTTTTGTAATATGTCACATGGATTTACCACTGGGAAACAATGAGGCAGCACAACTACATATTTTGTGCATAAAGTGAACAAGAGATGCACAGTGATCAAACACTAACAAACTAGAAGAAGTGATGTGATTGTCACAGATCATGATACACATCTGCTATTTATGTGCTGATTTCTGGGCTCAGAGGCTAGGAGTGAAGTTGGTACTTTATGCAATTACTCACAGTTACTATACCTTGGCAACTGAAATAGGAACCATGGTATTGGGAGACTGTCATTTTACTGAACTGTGGTAACTGAAATTTATGCCCACTGAAACTGCAAAGCAAGGACTTCCTGTATAAGAATATGCACCTAACTGTACACATCTTAAAAAAATGTTAAAAAAAATTATCCATATTCAAAGGAAGAGTAAAATAATGCTACAAACCAGTGTGAGATGACTCATCATCGCTATCATCATCTTTTCTTCCTTTCTTCTTGGTTTTCTTAATTTTGTACTCTCTGGCATTGCTACCACCTCCTCCTCTCACACTTCCACTGCCCTCTGGTGGAAAATGACATTAGTTAGTACTACCTAACTTAATTAGCATTTTTAGAAAACAATGACACTATATTGTCACAGCAGAGAAATAAAAGCCAAATAATCTTTTAGTCACTGTTTAATGTTAAAGTTCACTAAAAGTTTTGTAAATTCAATAAATAAAAAAATAAAATATGAAATCTCTTGAATTTGAACTCACTTAGACAGCCTACGTGCTCTAAATGTAGTCTCTTCCTCCTCCTCTAATGACACTCTTTTTCTGTGGCTTTGTCTGACTTTTTCTTGGCCAAACCCATTCATTTACCTCCTTTTCTATCTTCCCCAAAAGAAATGTGCCCTCATTTGCCCTTCTGTTACCACAGCCTCATGAATATCCCCTATTACACTATATCACAAATTTAATTATCCTTGGTTTTGTCTTCTTGGTTGAAAAATTATAACCCATGTTTATAGGAGACATTCTGACTTTTCCACCACCCTACAAAATAAACTTGAAGCATCTCTCACTATTTGTATCTTGGGGTTAAAGCAATACTTGACATATAACAAGCAATCAATAAATACCACTTATAGAGCACCTAAAAATGTGGACCATGAATATAATTTGGTTTAGTACAAAAATATAGATATCAATCACCTACTGGTTAAATGAAGACTAAAAAAACCACACACATACAAGTTATGAAACAAACTAAAACACTATAAATAAAAGTAAAAAATGTTATTGAGGTATTTCTTTATTTGATATTTACATTCAAAATATCTATTCAACAAAATAAATACTTATCTAATAATGGGATTGAAACATTGAGAACTACTGAAAATATATTTCCTTCATAAAGTTCATTTTTTCAATAAAATAATTTATATATATATTTTAATTCTAAGTAAAATTACCTTAAATTTCATCATATCATATAATTCTTAAGTACTAATTTATTTTTCCTTACTTTTATGATAGGAAAATATAATTTTTAAAAGCACAAGTTTAAAGTGAATGTGCTTTTTATTGCATTTGGTAATAAGTTTCTTATGGGGAAGACATTCATGTCTGGCATTATTCCATGCATTGTAATTCGACTATTATAATACAACAGTACTACCACTGAGACAAAACACCAAATGACCCTACATTTTTAGAAGGAAATAAAACAGACTACTTATACTGACATAAGTGCAACCAATTCATTAAGGTGAATTTATAACTGTGTCTTCAAATAATATCATAAAATGTGGACCATGAATATTATCCATGGCTGTGAATACTACCATGATTTATTGGAGTAATTTACTATATAGTTTTCCTAGAAGAACAGAAAGACATTTCAAAATATCATTGTTGAAAGATTATAGGAAAAGGCTTTCGAAGAGGAAAGAAAACGATCTCAAAGAAATAGGAGTGAATTTCCACAGCAAATAAAAGTTGTTCCTACAGTAAAAATTACAGAAAATACATGTTAGTTTCCAAATGCAAGTTACTAGTATAACAGTGCTACCTAATTTCCAGTGATTCTAAATTAAAAAGATATTTTAAAAAGTAGTATCTCCTTATAAAATTCATTCCTTCAATAAATATGTATAGAGCACCTAAAATATGTCAAAGAGGGCTCTAAGTACTAGGAAAACAGCAAAAAAAATGAGACGGACAAGATTCCCAAACAATAAAACACATCACAGTGATAAAGGTGATGAAAAGAATCGGCAAAATAACGGGATGGAGAGTGACTGTGTCCACTATTCTGGGAGATTAGGGAGACTTGTCTGAGGAACTGACATTTAAAGTTGATCTCTAAGGGAAAAAAAGGAACCAGTTACTTGAAGTTCAGGAGAGAACACTCCAGGTAGAAAGAATAGCTAGTGCAAAGGCCTGGAGGTAAACAGGAACTTGCCAACTGTGAGAATCAAAAAAAAAGGCTACTGGGCTGGAATATAAAGGGTGAAGGGAGAACAACAGGATATGGGCCAAGCATGAAATTAACTTAGCTCTCTCAAATAAAACACAGAATAAGTAATCACCAATATTCCCATTTTTATATTCAATATTTAATTCATTAGTAAAATATTTGGTTAATATTAGCAATCAAAGATGATCTGACCAAATAAATAAAAGGCATTTCCAAGGCCTAACAAATACAGAGTTCACTGCAACATATAAAATACTCATCCTTCATTCTTCTTGTTAATAATTTATTACCTGTTGCTTTCCTTCTTCGTTCATCTTTTCTGTCCTTTTTACTTGTAATAGTGCTTTCTAAAATGGAGACTTGTTTCAGATCTTCTTCAGTGATTAAATGAACAGGATTATTTTTCATTTCCTAAAATAAAATATGCTTTTTTTGGTAGGCAAAAATATATAGCATTACAAAAAGCATAAAATAAAAGTTGTTTATATACTCATATCCTCATTACTCTTGTTTGGTTTCACTGCTAAGAACTATAGAGATTCACTTCAAAGTTGCCACTGAGACTGTTTCTCTTTGCCAAAAATCAGTCTCTTTCTTTGCTATTCTTGGATTTTTTTTATCTATTATCAACTAATGAGAAATCCTATCTGGTCACTGAACAACAGATCACACAGTATTAACTGCACAGTATCCTCTTCAGCTGTTATTGGCTGGTTTACCACTGCTTGAAAGATGACCCTTACTCCCTTTCCTTTTGAGACTCCCAAATCCAGTGCCATACCTGGAGACATGAGATTATTAGAAAGATTTAAAAAAATCTACCCCCCAACCCACACAACTTCATCATAATGAGCATATATGAATTGTACATTTAGCATATAAACTTTATTCTCTCCTCTGGACTCATTCTTGATTTCTGCTTTTAAAAAATTTATGTTAAGAACAATGAACCATTTCCCATTTTAGAAAGTGGTTCTTTATTAAGGAAAAGGATTCTAAATCTGTAGTGACAAAAGTCAATTTTCATGTTAAAAATATTTCCCTTTTGGTTTTCCAAAGAAAAATGTCTAGAATGCTGACAGTTCAAATGATAAAACCCTCTTTTTCTGAATTTTTGTGTTTGGAAGGCAGGAGCACAAGGTAAAAAGCAACAATGACCATGTTAAGTTCTTGTTTTAGCAAAAGGTCACAAATAAAAATAATAATACAGACATTTAGTAACTGGTAGCTAACATGTAGCGTTTTATATGCATCCTTCCTTTATGTACATTTATCTTTGTCTTTGGAAATCCTCACCCAAGGATATGATTTTATTCATTTGAAAGAGAGAGAGATTGATGTGAGAGAGAAACATGGATCAGCTGCCTGCCGTACGAGCCCAATGGGGAATCAAACCAGCAACCTTTGGTTCAAGGGAAGACTCTCTAACTGACTCAGCCACCTGGCCAAGGCTATTTGCATTTATCTTTTTGAGAGTAGGTATCACCATCCTGTCTTTGAAGATGAAGAAACTGGAGGTCTATTGTCCAAAGTTAAACAGAGAGTAAACAAGTTGAGAAAAGAATTCAGGTTTACTGATATCAATCCTGTGTACTTTTTACTCCTATCTGCTGCTTACAGGCCAAATGTAGAAAATTATCTCATTTGTTTAGACTATTAAAGAGCTTAAAGGAACGTGGGTAAATACAAATTATTTACATATTTAATAAGCTCTCATAAGTTTATTAACAGTCTAAGATAAATGGGTTTATTCTACTTATTTGTGAGTAGATTTTATAAGTAGATAGTGCTGCTAACTAGAAACATGAACTGAATAGTCCTTAAAACAGACTTGTTATGACCTGTACTTCTAAATACTTTTGACAGTAGTTGCTCTGAGGAACTAATCAACTTTGAAAATAACACTTTCTTTCCTCAGTAAGTTAATCCAGTTTGTGCACCAAACAGGTAAAATTAATGAGGTTCTGAGATTTAGTAAGAGCTTATTTGCATATATGCATAACCCATGGACACAGAGAATAGTATGGAGAAGGCCCAGGGGGTGGGGGCAGATGCCCGGTGGAGGGGATCAATGGAGGAAAAAAGGTGACATCTGTAATACTTTCAACAATAAAGATAAATTTTAAAAAAATAGAATTTTATATTAAATACATATATCTTTCTGGGGAAAAAAATTACTTCATCTCACAGGAAAAGGGGCTGTGGGGGGGATGGGAAGAGATTAACTAAAGAACTTATATGCATATGTGCATAACCCATAGGCACAGACAATAGTGTGGTGAAGGCCTGGGGTGTGGTGGGGTGGGGGCTGGGTGCAGGTGGGCAAAGAGGGGGGAAAATGGAGGACATCTGTAATACTGTCAACAATAAAAAATAAATTAAAAAAATATATATATTTTGTAGTGACAGATAAATACACTGTATATTTATGGATTCTAATGTTGGACGATACCCTCATGTAAATAAATTGTGAAGTGTATAATTTCATTTATATGATTTTAATTCATGAAATCAGCTCCCTAAGTTCAAACTTATATGTCCTGATGGGAATAAAGCAGGCGAAAAACAAATCCAGGAGAGGAAATAAAAAGGAATGGTGCAGTAAAGGAAAATGATGTATAAAACAGTGTTCATTCTGGGGTATACAGCTTACCCCAATTTAAAAAAATGATTCTAATGTGAAAATACTGTTAAGATTGCTAGGTGAAAGGAAATCTGGCATACCTTTTCAGCTTTTTGGTGCATCAGTTCACTGAAGAGTTCTGTACAGTCATTTATAAATTTTTCACTGACTACAACAGTGTCACTAAAGACTACAGCTGAAGACTGTTTGCTAAATGCTCTCATAACTTGTTGAAGCAACATTGCAGCATCTTCAACTGATAAAGAACTGGGGAGCAGAGGCTAGAATTGCAAACAAAATGAACAATATATCAATGCAATATAATACAGATAAACCATTTGTTTCATATGTGCTCTCCCTAGATGATCTTATTAAGTCCAATGGCTTTTGGAACCATCTATATGCTGATAACCTCCCAAATTACATTTCTGCTTTCATCATCCCTCTGAGTTCTGGAATCATATACCCTACTGCTTCCCTAACCTTCCCACTCCCATGCCTAGTAGGCATCAAAATTTAACATGTGCAGACAATACTGATTTGCAGCCACCTGCCCCAGACTCCCAGCTCCCATCTACTCTTCCCATCGTTTCCCCCATCTCAATTAATGGTACCACTCTCCACACAGCTTATCAGGTCCCAAACCTACAAGTCACACTCAGTTCCTCTCATAAACCTACAAACAATCCACCATCAAGTCTTGATAACTTTACTTCCAAACTATATTTCTTTTAAGCTCTTTCTAGTATCTGAAAATACCATTTTCATTAACTATTTACCCCCAATGAAAGTACCCCTTCCTGAGAACAGGAATCTTCTCTGGACATCACATTCCCAGCAAATAAAATGGTGCCTGGCATGCAGAAGGCACTTAATAAAATTTGTTCAATGAATAAACCCTTATATCTAGAATCTCTGGGAACTCATGTATCTAAAACAAGGAAATTTCTGCTGTGTAATGGATTGGCCTTCTCTTCACCTACACTCATCTTCTTGACATAATAAAGGCAGGTCAATACTGAAAACAGACGTAAAAGACTATCAGTGCTAAAGCAGCCTGTGTTAACATATTAGCAGAGATTAACGGATAAGGGACAAACAAATGCGACATGATGCCTGATGCCAGTAAGTTGTAAATACTGGGATAAAAGTGTGAGAAGTCTCATTAGTTTCTGTCTGGCAGGACTTACGAGTGTTATACTGTCTCCTTGTTTGATATTTATAAGAATTCTGGATGTTCACTATACATACACAAAATGCCACCTAACTTCAAAAGCTAGAAAATCTTTAAGCATAAAATAATTAAGATTAATTTTGTTGAAACAATGACTGCTAGAATTTGGCTCTAAAGCCAAGACCTCTATGTATCCTAATTCTTAAAATGGCCATAAACTAATGAAATATCAGTTGTCATTGGTTTAAAGAAAAGTTAAGAAGAAAAAGAAAAAAAACCTACTGCAATATCAACCCATGTTCCAGAGCTGATGGCTTCCTCTACTGATGCTTCCACTTGATCCACAAGTCCTTGACCAACACAAGCTGCTTTCAAAAACAAAAGTTGTGTAGTCTTGTACCTTTTCTTTATGTAGCTCACAGCATCTGGGATTCCAAGTCTGGACAAAGCATCAAATTCTAGAAATACATCCCAAGTTAGAAAAGAATTGTTAATCTCCACTTCCCAGGAATCTTAGAAAAAGCTCTACCAAACCCTATTCTTTGTGAATGAACTATATTCTAATATCTTTTCTTTTTTAAAGACTAAAGCATAGAAATGTACCATAGCCTATCCCCTGCTTATGTTACCTTCCCAAATTTTTATTAACATATTTGTAGAAAAATGTTCAAGTACTTTCTCAACCTCAGTTGCTTTACTCCCTCTCCAACTGAGGGGTCAAAGGGAAACATGAGAACTATAGAGAAATAAAAGTGGAAAGGGTGGGTAAAGGAGAATGTAACGATTTTAGTAAAGAACCAAAAACTGGAATTTATTTTGCTTATTATAGTTAAATAAAGGAATGGAATTTATTTTTCAAATGTTTCATTAGACAACTTAGGAAAAAGTAATTCTCCATTTTAATTTAAACTAGTAAGAGATTTAGCATATAAAACAGAAGTTAAAATTGAAGACAGATTTACAACCATTAAAATTACTGACGGTATCTATGGTCTTCTCTCCATCCCCAAATAATGTTTAAGAAAACTAATTGAAACAAAGTTCTAATCTAAACCCTGTATTCTAGCATGCCTTTAAGTATTTGAACACTAACAACTTACACACAGGTTTATTACTGAGAAAGCAAATGATCTCTTACATGGTTTGACTTGGATTATAAAATTAAAGTGAGATATATTTGCTAATTGCTTTAATGGCTAAATTCAATCAACCTACTTTATCAAAATGACAGAACCTCAGAATCTGAATTTAGAATAACTTCAATGTTTCTGAAGTATTAGATAACTAATAAAAATGAACATCATAAAGCTGATAGCCAATAAAAATATTTCTAATATTTTCAGGAATAATAACCTGAAAAACTGGGTAACTTCATAAAATGTAATAAATATAATTCCTTTTTATGTATTAAAAAATACTTGAAGTTGTTAATAGTATATAACTGGAAGGTTGATAACAAGTAATGCCAGCTTTTGGCCTTTCTACAACAGTTCAATAACTACAGAATTAAACTCAGTTTCCACGACCCACAAAAACCTGCAGTGTGACTACTTTTGCACTCAAAGAGAACTGAAATAATTTGCTGGGCAACAGTAAAGTATGTGTGTACTCCCAGGACCATACAAAAGTTCCTAAGCATGTTGTTAGTATTAGAAAGAAGTTTTAGTTTCGAAGAAAAAAAAAAGTTACCTAGATAGCCATTCTGCCTGAGAAAGGAATCCACCCAAGTACTCTGTGTTCTGGAGTAAATGTCAGGTAGAAACACTGCCTTATCTTGTCTCCCACCAACCACAGTGCCTCTTAAGCGTCCACTATTAACAAGTTCCTCAAGGACAGCTTAAAACAAAACAAATAGAAATAAATCAGCAAGTATAAATCTCAATAAAACCCTGAAACTTTACTATTTTATAATTTAGTTATTCTCACCCTTTAAAAACACAATTTAAAATTTAAATTGCATAAATGAAGACATATTTTAGAAAAAAACTTTCCTGCCATTTATGAGAATACTCAGGTCATAAATTTAGAAAATCTGGCGACTAGCTAAAGATGCAGAAATTGTAAAAACTAGTAATAACACTAAGTTTTTAGTTTGAGTAATTTTAGAAAAAAAACACCATGCCATTATTTAATCTCATGATTTGTTTAAAAGCAGATGACTAAATACTTTGGGAATAGATGTTACCAAATGCAGTTTTCTCATATTTAGAGAAATCAAGATACCTAGATCATATCAGAATCAACAGTGTGAAATTAAGCCATAAAATTTTTATAAGTGCTCTGACTAGTGTGTCTTGGTTGGGCATTGTTCGTGCACGGAAGGGTTGCTGATTTGATTCCCATTTGGGGTGCGTGCCGAGTTTCAGGCTCAATCCCTGGTGTGGGGTGAGTGGGAGGCAGCTGATTGGTGTTTTGCTGTCACATCAATGTTTCTCTCTCACTCTTCTCTCTTCTTCTCTCTCAAACCCCCACCCCCAAAAACAAAAAAATCCAAAATTTTTTTGATAAGTTATTACATTTCCACTAATTTGGAGCAACACATTTTAACCCTACCTATAAAGAAAAGTATAATGTCATGATTAAGAGGATGGATCCAGATACAGACAGCCTAAGTCCAAATCTCTACTCTGCCATCTATTAGCTGACAAACACTAGGCAAGTAATTTTACTATGTCTTATTTTCTCATCTGTGAAATGGGAATAATAATAATACCTATTTTATAGGGTGGATGTATTCAAGTAAAATGCTTAGAACCACAGCTAGTATATCATAAGCACCCATTATATGTAAACTGTATATCATTACCATTACCATTACCACCACCACCACAATCATCAACATCAAAAGACTGGTGATGCCAATCTGAGAACTGGATAGTGCTGTGACTAAGACCAAATTTATTGTTTTTACTTAAACAATAACATTTAACTAAACTAAACATCAAAATCCCCTAAAAAAAGACAAAGCAGGTAGGAAGGAATTATTTCTAAGAGAATCAGCAAGCACATTCAAAAGATGCCTGGCACAAAGAAGGTTTAAGAAAATTAGCCTTTAATAGAAATACACATCAGTTTACATATGAATTAAGACTTTCATTACTGAATAAATTAGAATTCATCAGAAAAGTCTAGACTTCTCAATAGACTGCAATACATAATTTTAAATGCTAAATTCAGACCAAAGTTATCAAGTTACCAATAATTACTTGAAGAACTTTATACTATAATGAAATCCCACCAACCCCCATTTATGTAGATTCCAAAGTATATCATTTTAGTTTTAAATACATCTTTAAAATTTTAAATTTAACTCCATATTCTGAAAAATATAGGGAATAAAAATTAATTTGTTTTAAACTTGAGTTTTTTCCATTCTTCATTTTAATTCTTATATTTGCACAGGAATCTGAATCAAAAGATCAAGTCACTGCTTTTGAAAATTATTCTAGCAAAGCTTTTTTTAAAAACCCCTCAAATCTTTAAAAAAGCTTCACAAACACACACAAAATAGGTAATGAACCAAGATGATTTTGGAGATATTCCTATTCTGTTTGAATGCTAAGAATATATTTTTTATTGGTATAAAGTCTTTGTAAAATTTTTTAAACAAACACTATTTACTTTGGTATTAGAAAATGTAGTAAAAATCTGTAAGAAACAAAGTAAAAATTATTCTTAATACAATTTTAAATCTCTCTCTGTATGTATATGCATAACAGAATATTTATACACACACACGCATTTTTAATTTTTATTCCACTCCTCTGGTGATAACCAACAACAAATGTTTTGTGGGTATAACAGACACATACATGGAAATTGGTACAGAAAAATTTTTCAACCAGAAATATTTGTTACATAAATTTTAAGATTAAGTTTTATATTAAGTCTATTCAGCAGCTAATTAAGCCACAAAATTTAAACCAACTCACAGTAAAGAAGCTGCTCCTGAAATCCATATTTTGATATCAAAGAATTCACTGCTGTTGGCCTTTATGGAAAGAAAACAAAACAAAAAATTCTTACTTGTTATACAGTTATACATATTTATGAATTAAAAATAATTAGGATAATTAGTTTATGAAAAACATCAATTAGTTTAAAATAAATGAGGGCAAAAATTGCATCAAGTTGTACATCCTTAATGAGACTTATACTACTGAAATACCAGGAGAACGGATCTGCCTTCCCAATCCAGGATCAATTTACATTCCCACAAAAATTTTTACCTCAGATTTAGGGATACCTGACTATCTGCCTTGACCTTTATTGTATGTTTGACGCAAACCATGATCAAAGAAATATACAGACTTTAAAACATGCTTACCGGGTAATAGCACTGAATAGTCCACGGATGCGTGCTTTATGTCGAGCCACAAAAGCTTCAGTAAATATTACTCCTCTGTTATCAAGATCAATATGTCCATTAATAATTCTACCTAGTCGCTGAGTTAGTGCCTGGGGTAAAAATGCAAATTTTTATAAATTTGAAAGAAAAAAATTACACATATACATTTTTACAGTCTTACTTGAGTTGTGCTGTATGCTGATGTATTAATCATATAACTGAGAAATTCCAACAAGCATAAATAAGATATAAGTCAAAATCAAGATTTAGGATCTAGAAAATATCATAATCTCATGACAGAGCCAAGAACTGAATGAGTCAAACAACTGATATGTTAAAAGACTTAGTTACCTGCTAATAAGGGCTATTTCTAAAGTAAAATAAAAATGATTAACCACTTTCCTTGATATAGCCAATTTGAAACACAGATAGCCACGACATATACATGAGTCTTGGAGAAGACCCACTCTGTAGCTTCTAACACTAACAGAGAGAGAAATATTATTCCAAGAATGTGCAACCTAGGGAGACACAAGACTTGAAAAGTTACCTCCTTTGATGCAAATATTAACAAGTTGTCTGTGCACAGAAATCTACACTAGCAGAAAACCTGACTTCTTAGTAACCTCCAGAGAGTATTTCTCCACAGCTACAGTATTACTGGAGTCAAGGACATCTGAAATAAGTGTGAACATATTTCACATCCCAAGATAAGTTAAATCTACTCAAGTCAGCCTAGCTGATACTTTTATGGTACAGAAAAATGCTGTTTAATCAACTTCTTAACAAGCTTCCATAATACTGTTTGTGATATTCAGAAAAATTAGAACTGAAAAACATTAAGATTCTTTGTTTATCTTTCTAAAAAGACACACTTTACTATTAAGAAAAAAATACCTGTGTCAGAAAGTTTCCAGGAAGATCATAGGTTTTACACAGTTCTGATATGGTTACCTGACCACTTTCTTGCAATTTATCATTTACCTCTTCTGCTAACCGGTCCAAATAGTTTCTAATAGTAAAAATAAGCAAACAAAAAACCAACCAATTAGGAACAATGAAATGGTTTTCCCCTATCTTTTATGTTTAATTTCTGTTGCAATAGGTATGTTCCAAAACTATTCATTACTCACATTCTCAGAAAAAAATTTTTCTTATCAGTGTAGCTAAATGTAAGGTTAATCAAATGATAAATGCTGGGATTTCTTTAAATAATGGAAATTCTGTAAAAAATGTTTTGTGTTGCTTTAAGATAATAGAAGAAATCAAAGTTTATATTATTTCTAAGTACTCCACACTATTAAGCATTTACTTTTTAAAGTACAATGACCCTTATATTGAAAATTAGCATTAAGTGTTCTAAACAAAGTACTGAATTAACCACAATTGTTCTAAATTTAAATATAAACACTACTAAAAAACACACACAACAAAGTGCTCTTAAATATTTTACTTACTCGTCTATCAGCTGTCCCAACACTAGCTGAACATGTTTTTCTGATTTAATAATGTCACCAATTCTATTTTCAATATGAGTCAGATCCACATTAATTACCTGGAAAATATAAATTCTATTAGTGATAAGTTCATATGGTTAAGTTCAAAATTATATATTTAGAACTACCTTTTTAAAAACTTAGTCTTAGTTGGATTTCAAATTTATTGGAAATATTGTAAAAAGTCTTAGTCAAATAAAATGGAGAGGCTTATTGCTTATTTATTTTCACTTCTGAACAATTACACTTATACTTGCTAGGGAAGTTTGTATTAAGAAGTTACATTTTCATATAATAGGCACCATTTCACACAGGATTCAAAAGCTTTCTATAAATGGTATACCTCAGTGATGACATGAGCACTTATATTTTCTAAAAGTATCTTCTACTTTTTCATATTTCTCTCTTATTTCCACATACTAAAAACAAGTGAACATGAAAATAATGATTCTTCCCCTCCCAAAATTACATAACCCTGTAATTATATAAAATGACAATTTTGAGTTTATTTGGTAAAGAGTAAAGAATAACTAGGACAACTGAGAAAGAAATTATTAAATCAATTCAATATATCAAGACTTATTAAACTGATTCAGTGTACTAGTGAGAAATATAATTACTTCTTCACAAACATTATACAAAATCTGATACCTGTACTGGTAAATATTTAAGACACTGAAAAACTTCATAGTATCAAATAATGGACAAATCATAGGAAAAAAAATTTATGAATTAAAAATTTACCTGCTGCAGATCAACAATATTTACCCGACCTTTAAAGAAAAGACATTCATTTATTTTAAATTATGTATAAGTACACACTAGCCAAACACAGTAAATTCTAACAGATTTTCATTTTGGACAGTAGAAGTTCTCCTTCTACAAAAGACATACAGTCACAATAATAATAAACCATTAACTGCATAAGTCTTCATGGCTTATAATTTATTTTCAATGTATTATTTGTCACATCAGGCAAGTCAGGAGCATCAACTGATATACAAGTTGACCAGACCTATAGAGGTTATTTATCTCCCTTCACAATTATCTACCGTGACCAAAGAGACATCGACAACTAAATTGAGATGAATTTATTTTCAATTATTTAAAATTGGTAGACTTCCGCCTATGAGAAAAAGAAAATCTGTTAAGTATTCCAAATAATGGCTAATATTTTCTTAGCACTATGCAGGAAAATAAAGAAAACAAACACCAAGGGTGTATCTGGTAACATCTGATGAATAGTTGTTTCTATTTTAATCAGTGTCCAAATTAGTTCTGCAGTTTGTTCAAATTTTTAAAAGACAAAAGAAAACAAAAACTTTCTGTGTGTGCTTGTAATAACATTTCCTACAATATGTGTAGCATCATATTGAATTGTTTCCTAATTTGTAACTTAAAGGTAAGTGGAAAAAAAAGGGCATGGTAGCACAGCTTTGGTTTTCAACCATCTATAATCATTTAAAATCTGTTCCCTTTCATAATTACCACTCTAATAGGCAGCTAAGTACCCTCCCCTGAGCCATGCAATAAATTCATGAATTGTGAAAAGAACTGACTAAATCATACAGACATATAACTCAAAATATTAATGCTATTTTGTAAAGTGACATACTGTATCTGACTTCATTTAAATTATATAATCATGTTTACCTGAACCAGTTAAAAACATTAAGGGTGTTACCATATTGACAGTTGAGATGGGTGTCTTAAAACCTCCAACTGATTTATTATTCATGGTTTTAAGGTTTTTTCCCCTTCCAAAGAACAAGAAGGAAAAAAAAAATTACTTACCACCTCGGATATGTAGCTCATCTCTCATTTCTTTACTAATTTGGGCTGGAGTAACATATTCCTTCCCATCAAGTGTGTGAACTACTTCTAGCTGTTTCTGAGCAATCAATTTAGTCACAATCTCAATGCAGTTCCGCTCTGACAACCTGAGGGAAACAAGAAAAGTTTAGAAAATTCACTTGATACAGTTGGTGCTCAATAAAATATACTGTATGATGAGGGGCTTTTTTAAAGTAAAAAAATAAAAGTTTTGGTAAAGAGTCACTAGGTTCTATATTACAATATCTCTATCTTTTATTACTATAACAATACTAATTCAGTGAGTTAAAAAGCACACACACACCCGGGAGTAAGCAGGTTCACATGCACATAAATCATGTATTTGATTCGTACATATCACTCTACCGTGGATTTCAAGTTTGCTCTCTCCTAGGCCTGCTTCTAATATTCAAATCTGAATAGAAAAGTGAGGACGTATAATTTAGGTAGAAAAAAACCTGGCCTTTGACACCTGGTCTGTAGGCAGCTCTGGCCTCTAGGAAAACCAGAGCTGCAATCGTTAGCTCCCCCAGCCCTTCAGCGCCGCATGTGCCCCAGTTTGCTCCGTGCTCCAAAACACAGCATCAGGCATTAAGGTCTCCAGCCCCAGAAGGAACAAAAACATCGAAGGCCAGAAACAGACAATGGGGTAAACAAGAGTTCTATTACCATTATATGCATTCTGTTAAAAAGCAGAGTGAGGGTGCCCTATGCATATCCCCCCAAGTGAGCGGCTTGACAGGGAATGTCAGGGTCCAGGCGTCCCTAGAAATTACAGAAGGGGCCGTGGGTCGGGCCTAGCACGTCTGCTCTGGTGGACAAAGAGGCAAAAGTCAACATAGTATTGCAAAGTACTGTATGAGGGGGCCACCCTCTCCTCTCACGCGCTTTCTAGGTTAGGAACTGCATAAAAGACAACGATGCCACAGTCGCCTGACGACGGGTAAGGATTAAAGGGACACTTTGAAAGCTCGAAGTCACCGGCCGAGGCCATCTGGGGGTGGGCAGGGGGCGTTAGCACCTGGCTGGGGTACGTGTGGGGAATTTCGGGGCACAGGTTTCGGGTTTCCGGGCCGAGAACTATACTGGGGACCACAATCCCGGCTCGGGAAGAGGGGTGAGGCGGGGACGGTGACAGAGGCTGGCAAAGTCCCGGGTCAAGGGTCAGGGACCAGCGGCCTCAGATCTTGGGGTGGCCACCCAGGGGCTATTCTGGACGCCACAAAGGAGAGGGAGGGTCGGGCACCTCTGTGTGGCCTCGGCGAACTGCGCCCGCTGGAAGTCAGCCGCCAACCGCCTGATTTCCTCCCAGGCATCCGCCATCACGGCCCGACCAGTGCAGCGGCGGAGGAACGCAGACACGTCAGCCCTCGGCCAGCGGGAGCCGCGGCGGAACGGGCTGCGCAGAGGGACAAGAGGCTTCCCCGCCTAAGCAATTACCGAACGCGCGCACCCTGCGCGGGCGCGCCTGGCCGGAAGCGCCGCAGCCCCGCCCACCCCGCGCAGGAGGCGTGCCCTCCGGGCACCAGCGGGGCGTGGCTTGCTGGGAGCCAGGCCTGGAGGTCTCTGTGGGGCTGCGGGTGGGATGCTGGAGGGGCCAAAGTAGTCCAGTGTGACTTAAGTCCGTGCTTGCGTTATTCCTGATGTTTCTGCGCAGTGATAATCAAGTTAACCACTTTTATTTTTATTCTGCCCTCTATTTTGGGGTGCTGGTGGTTGGGAGGCAAGGAGGGGGCAGGGAGGAGATGTGCCTGTGCCTGTAATTAGCATTCCCTCAGTAGGGAATCATGTTTATTTTTACATGGGCTCAGAGAAGATATACTTTTTAGGAGACAGGTAGGCAACACTACTGAAGGTAATTACTTTGCACAAGGATGACTCATTCGGATGCCATAAAGGCTGCGAATTACTCTCATGTATTCAGGAGCCTTTCCTATTTCTCTTATGGGGTTGATTAGCCCCATCAAATAATGAAGAAATATAAACACAAGGTAATAAGTGTATATGGCTATGGGTGAAATAGAGGAAGCAAGGGACACATTTATTGTGCTTTCCCCTACATTGAAATTAGAAAGAAGTAGATACTTATTCCACAGTACCTTTATCATTCTTTTATTTTTAGACCACACTCTTCACTTAAAAAAAATCCTTTTAACTGCATGCCCTATAGAGTTCATGAAGGGAGGTTTTTTTTCAGGTCATTTTCCAACTCACTATCTTACTTTGGATGACTCAAATCCAATACCATAAATATACTTTTCTAGTAAAGTTCCCAGCTTTATTTAAAATGCAGAGGACACAGTCATAAAACCTGTCACTAAATACTGCCACCAAACAGCTGCACTGTCAGACAATGTGATTACCAACCAACGGGGAACACCAGAAGTCAAGTCAGAGAGGTAACTTGGATGATGGTAGGTGGTATGCTTCCAAAGGGCATCAAGCTTCAGAACAAGCAGAAACAAACGTTCATTCACATAACATACTTTCTGATTCTTTATCAGATGCCATGGAGTGCAGTGGATAAGGCAGACATGATCTTGCCATAAACAACTTACAACTCTAATGAAGCAGATTTTTAAAAGAGTACTTCACATAGAGTATAAAAATTATAACAATAGGGGAAATATAACATACTATGTGACAAATTGGCTTCCAAACTTCCTACTTATCATGTAAGACTCTCAGGGTCAGCCTGGAGTCTACTTTCCAGCAGCATCATCAGCTGCTGTACACCACATGTGGAATAGCTTGCTGAATCCTAGAAACACCAAGTCCTTTCAGGACACCTGCCATTTCTGAAATGCCTATACTCTTCCTCAACCCACCCAGCCCCCATTTGGTTTGTAACTTATTCTTCCATGATGTTCTGGCTTAAATAAAACTCTTCAATGAAATCTTTTAAAAGTCACACAGTTATTCTATATTCTTTGACTCCACAACACTATTCAGATGTCTCTAGTAGCAAGCAAAAATATATAGTAATTTTTACTTATTACATCTCTCAATAGTCTGAGGTCCTCAATAAGCTTCTAAATGCTCCTTAGCATTCAATAAGACAACTAGTACAAAGTGCCTGATATATTCCATACATGTGAAATGAGTAAGTCAGGGTAATTGTTTTGGTGTAGCATTAAACTTTGGTACAGTAATAGCATTTACTTTTATTCCTTAAAAAGGAATAACTCATGATTGTATTTTTTATCGACTAGACTGTGCTGTATAAAATGGTGGCCATTAGCCAGAGGAAGCTCTTTAAATATAATTAAAATTAAATGAAATTGTACCAGCAATGAATAATTGAATTTGACATTGAAAGCACACTATCGCTTACATTAGCACCCCCCAAAATGGAACACTTAGGTATAAATCTAAAAAATATTTTACAAAATCTATGAGAAAAATTGTAAACTCTGATAAATCAAAGAACTAAATAAATGGAGAGGTATACTATGTTCATGAATAGAAAGGCTCAATATTATCAAGATGTCAGTTATTCTCAAAATCCCAACAAGTTATTTGTTGAATATCAACAAGCTGATGCTAAAGTTTATCTGGAGTGGCAAAAGACCCAGAGTAGCCAACACAATATTGAAGAAGAGGAACAAAGTTGAAAGACTGACGCTACCTGACTTTAAGACTTACTATAAAGCTTCAGTAATCATGACCGGGTGGTATTGGTGAAAGAATAGACAAATAGATAAATGGGAAAGAAGAGATAGCCCAGAAATAAACCTACATAGATACGGTTAACTAAAGTTTTACAAAGAAACAAAGACAATATAATGGAGCAAAGATAGGCTTTTCAACAAATGTTACTGGAAAACTGGATATTCATGTGCAAAAACAATGAATCTAGACACAGACCTTAACACACCTATTGAAATGAACTGAAAATGGATTACAGATCTAAACATAAAATGCAACTATAAAACTCCTTGAAGATAACAGAAGAAAATTTAGATGATGTCAGCCATAAAATACCAAAGCCACAACAAGTGAAATAAATGATAAGCAGGACTTCACTAAAATTAAGAACTGCTTTGCAAAAGTAAATGTCAAGAGAACAGAAGACAAGCCACAGACTAGGAGAAAATATTTGCAAAAGACACATCTGATAAAGGAGTTATCCAAAATGTACAGCAAGAATGAGCCCTAATATAAACTGTGAACTATGGGTAATTTTGATGAGTTAATGTAGGTTCAACAATTGTAGCAAATGTACTACCCTGGTGAGGGATGGTAATGGAAAGGCTGTACATGTGTGGAGGCAGAGAGTATATGGGAAATCTGTACTTTGCTCTCAATTTTGCTCTGAACATAAAACTGCTCTATAAAAAATAAACTTAAAAGTTGAATGAAATTTAAAAGTTAGTTCTTCAGTCACAATAGCCACCTTTCAAGTGCTCAATAGTCACATGCACCTCATGGCTATCTTATGAAATAGTATAGAAAAACTATTTTCATTTTCATCGAAAGTCCTATTGGACAGCTCTGGTTCAGACCTTTGATAAGGGCACACATTTGTTCAGACGCTGAGATTGTGAGCAGCTATCTCTACCTAGCAACCTCAGCTTCTGTTTTCCATATTTTTAAATGGGGAATAAGAATCTGAATGGAGAAGGATTCAGTGTTGAACAACATCTTATACAGATTAAAGGAGCTTTAAGTAATATAATAAATGTATAGCATAATGGTAAACAGCACTATTGACCTTTGATTAAGAGCTAAGAGATTCTTTTTAAGAACAGCTTTGGATAGACTTGGAAAGTGGAGCTTCAATTCTATAGAAAATGTTCTACAGCTTGTGTCTATAAATTAAGATGAATTTTGACATGTACATTATGTGGTAAAGGCTCATGCTCTTTTCAGCTACACTAGGTTTGTGATTGTGACACCATCCTCAGATATATTTTAAATTCAAAGGCTACTATTCTAACATCAGTAATGTGGCTTGATGGTTTCACTCATAGAAAATGTAATCTTGTAAAGTTCCCCCAAAATAAACCTTTCTTTTAATAAAATATGAAGCATTTTCCTTTGTTTACCAGAAAGATGAAACAATAAAATTTGAAGTACTTATTCCAACTTAACTGGGAAAATAAAACTAAGTGACTAAAAGGGGTTTTGTGAAACAAGTCAATACAGTAGACCCCCTTATCTACAGTTTTGCTTTCTATGGTCTCAGTACAGAGGTCAACTGCAGACCAAAAATATTAAATGGGAAATTCCAGAAATAAACAATTCGTAAGTTTTAAATTGTGCACTGTTTGAGGAAGCAGAGTGATGAAATCTTGTGTTTGCCCTCTCCGTCGCGAGATGGAGCTTGTGTCACTTAGTAGTCTTCCAGGTTATCTGATGGACTGCAGGGGAATCACAGTGCTTATGTTCAGGTAACCTTATTTTACTTAATAATAGCCCCAAAGCACAAGAATAGTTGTGCTATAATTTGGATATGTCAAAGAAAGCCATAAAGTTCTTTAAGTGAAAAGGTGAAAGTTCTTCACTTAATTTGGGGGAAAAAATTATGCTGAGGTTGCTAAGTTCTAAGGTAAGAAACAATCTTTTGTGAAAAAGGAAAATGAAATTCATGTTAGTCTTGTTGTCTTGCCTCAAACTGCAAAAGTAGTGCGTGATAAGTGCTTAGTTAAAATGGAAAAGGCATTGTATTTGTGGGTGGAAAAGAAGAACAGAAAACGTGCTCCAATTGATGGGCAATGCGATGGGCCAGAAAGCACTGAGCATAAACATGAAGACTTTGGCAAGGGATCCCCTGAAATGAGTGACACCAAACCATTGATTGCAATAAGGGGTGGTTACACAGATTCTGGAATAGGTTTGAACTGAAAAATATAAAAATTACTGGAGAAGCTGTATCTGCTAATGAAGAAGCTGGTGTCATATTTCTGGGAGAGTTGAAGTTGATTAAGGAGAAAGGACACCACCAAAGCAAGTCTTCTGTTGTGAAATCAGGCTCTTCTGGAAGAAGATGCCCAATAGAACCTACATTCATACGGGCAAAGGAGGCACCAGGGCATAAAATATGGAAGGACAGGTTAATGCTGCAGGGCACATAATAAAGCCAAGTATAGTGCACAAAGTGAAGAACCCATGTGCTCTCAAAAACAAAAACAAAATTACCTGCCTGTTTTCTGAAAGCATAGTCAGAAAGCATGGATCATAGCCATCTTGTTTATGGAATGGTTCCACCGATACACCACAAGAAGAAAGGTGAGTACAGTACTATAAGGTATTTTTATTTATTTTTTATTTTATTTTATTTTTAAAAAATATATCTTTATTGATTTCAGAGAGAGGAAAGGAGAGGGAGAGAGAGATAGAAACATCAATGATGAGAGAGTCATTGATCGGCTGCCTCCCGCACACCCCCGACTGGGGATCGAGCCTGCAACCCAGGCATATGCCCTGACCTGGAATCAAACCCTGATCGCCTGGATCCTAGGTCGACGCTCAACTGCTGAGCCACGTCCGACCGAGCTATAAGGTATTTTTAAAGAGAACATATTCACATAACTTTTATTACAGTATATTGTTATTATTGTTCTATTTTATCATTTGTTATTGTTAATCTCTTACTGTGCATAATTTATAAACTTTGTCATAGGTATGTATGTATAGGAAAAAACATAGCATATACGAGGTTTGGTACTACCCACTGTTTCAGGCATGCATCCCAGACAAGGGGGGAATTTTTACTATTTGTCATTGTATTTACTATTTGTCACTGTAGAGAATTTACAAAGACAGTGACAAGGTAAATGACATTGCTCATATTATCTTATTGTGGTAAGAGATTTAACAATACCTTAGGCCACCATCAAAAAATGGCAGTAAATCCTATACGCAGTAAGCATCAATTCCTTAAGAAACCGTTATTGTGCATGGGTGGAAGAAGAGAAAAAAGTCAGTAAAGAAGATGATGAAATTGAAAAAAAAAAAAAGAAATAAGGGATGCAAGAAAGTATAAAGGATGAATAGTTAATAGTACCTCTATAGAGTCAAAAAGAATGGAAATAAATGCAAGCCCATTGGCTATTAGAGCAAAGATGTGATGTTTAAGAGGGGATTTTTTTCCCCTCTATGTTTGCAAAGGAAATCAGGTTGTAAGACTACCTCAAGAGCAAATAAGAATAATGATAGAAGGAACAAAGAGAGACCTGATAAGGTATTAAATAAAATGAAGATAAGCCAGTGAAAAGAGAGATGATGATGTGGAAGAGGGAGGCAGCAAATCACCCGGAATATCAAGTCAAAAAAGCCTCTTCAGATCATTCATGCTAATATCCATCCATAGCAATAATTTTTCTGCAAGGTCCTGGTAGATTATACTTTTTGCTTGAACACTTAAAATGATGAAGTGTTCCCATCCTTGCAAGGTAGATTAATTTGTTTTTGGACAGGTCTGTTAGAAATTCCTTCCTTATACTAAAGCAAGATCTGTTTCCCTGTGGCTTTCACATTCTTTCCCTGGGTGATCCACAGAATGACTCTAATATATCTTTCTCATGACAACTTTCCAAAGAGCCAAAGCGTGTCCCTGCTGTTTTCCTTTTTCATGTTAAACATCTTTGATCCTTCATTTATATCTTCTGATAAGATTTCAAGACCTCTAAATGGCCTGGACACCCTCTCTCATTCATTGAACTCTAGTCTGCCAAGGTCAGCTTTAGAGAGTGATGCCCAGAAGGAATTTAGTATTTTACACATAGCCTGACTAGAGCAGATGACAGTGAGATTAATTTCCCTCGGTTTTATACTTTCGTTAATTGGACTCTTGGCTTAAATTGAGCTGGTAATGAACTGTATCTGACTGGTATTTATCTAAATTGCTATCAAACCAGGTTTAGGCTGTTCTGTACCTGAACAAATTAATTTTATTTGATAAATTTCACAGTGTTAGTTTGGCCCATTCATTCATTTATTCATTATTCTTTCAGCAAATAGTGTTTGAGGTCTACTATATGCTAGCCTTTGTGGTATGCCCTGATGATACCAAGAAGAACAAACTGCTCTAACCAGTTGGGATTACTTCAAAAATTAAATATGTCATTCAACAATGTTATTTCTGTCCTTATCTATCACCTATAAATTTGAAAATATATGATTAAGACTTTATTCAAGTTAATAACAAAACTGGTTCAGAGAAAATAAAAGATATATTCCTGTGATTAGCTGGTGACAATGATCCATTAGGATCTTAGATTTAAAATATTTTAGAGCTAGGGTGGACTGTAGGGATATCGAACAGCCTGATTCCTTTACTTTATTAAAGAGAGCTAGTATGTACCTTTGCATATGATTGTCTTAAATACCATATTTCTCCACTAGTTTAAGGGGAAGATCATGGAATGCTACCTTGTTTATGGAATTTCAGAATTCAAATTTATTGCTCTTAGGAGTAAATTTTTCAAGACTTACTCTTAAGGAACTCATACTGTTTCCTAATAATCACCATTTTCTTCATCTGAATCCTACAGATCCATCTATCTATCTACTTAATAATCTATTTTGGAATATTTCCTGCATATATATATATATATATATATATGAAATGAGGTTTCAAATTCCAAAATGAGGTTTCAAATTCCCTTTTGATATTATTTGTAGGTTTTATTGGGGGTTGAGGGAGCAAATTTCTACTCGTTGTGACCTTTCACCTTCATCAGTAAAGCAATAACTGGCATTGCTTCTTGTTTACATCACTTCATCTTTGGTACATAATCTTTGTAGTCTGACCTATAGAGTCAAATGCATATAATTGTAAATTATAAAATTCTGTATATGTTTAGGCCTCCAATTTATTTCTCACTACTGTTATTTGTGATTATATTGTCAAAATTTCATTTTAGAGCCTCATCTTTGGGAAAATTGTGCTGCAAATATATATTTATATATATATATATCTTTATTTCTGAAGCAGTAAGTACTCTTTTGTTTCCAAGGGAACAAATTCTATATTAGTCTTTTCTGGTTTTGCTTCCCCCCCTCCAATTTCTTCACAATGCTGTGTTTAGAGACAGATTTATTAGCTCCAGGCTTCAGTTACTTTCCTGTGTATACTTCTTCACAGTATAATCCCCAGACAAAATGACAAAAAGGCAAATTTGCAATGGAACAAGTTAGTGTTCTTGTCGGTGCTTGGGCCTTGTTCTCAAAGAAGCTGAAAATTCTTCTACTTTATCAGCAAAATGTGATTTAAAGAAACATATTGCCAGCTTGTATCACCGCTAAGGCAGTGGTGTGTAGAATTAATAGTCATAGGAACACATTCTGAAGAAATATATAGTTATCTGTGTTCTCTCCCAAGCAAGGAAAAAGTCAGACTGGCTCAAATCTCCAGCAACAACTTGTATCTTTCCTTTTCTTCTGTTGTTTTCTTTTTGTACCTTTTGACTGCCTTCACCCATTTTGCCCGTCCCCAACCCCTCACCTCTGGCCACCACCAACCTGTTCTCTGTATCTATGAGTTTTTTCCTCCACTTATTATTAATTACACCAACAAGACAATAAATTGTAAAGAAATTGAGAACTTGTAGCAGATGTCACACTATAGTAGTAGCAGTAACAACATCTAGCAGTTGTCAAGAGCCACAGCTGACATCTCTAAAATTCATCTTAGGAAATTTCATAGAGGAGATTGTTTCCGAATGTAAGTTCTGGCCAAAGTTGTAAAAGTGCCAAATTCAAGGGTACTTGGCATCTATACTAATTAATGTGAAAGGTAAAAAAATCTTCAGATACATAGATACATAAGATATTTTATTGCAAACCTTTAAGGTGATTCTTATGTTCATTTATTTATTTATTATTTATTTATTTAATTTTTTTTCTCCCCATTGACCCCCTCTACCTTGTCCCCCCTCCCCCATCCTAGACCTTTACCACACTATTGTCAGTGTCCTTGGGTTATGCATATATGCATATAAATTCTTTGGTTAATCTCTCCCCCAACTGCCCACCCACCGAACCCCCACCTTCCCTCTGAGATTCATCAGTCTGTTCCATGCTTCTGTGTCTCTGGATCTATTTTGTTCACCAGTTTATTTTGTTCTTTAGATTCCACATTCTTATGTTCTTTTAAAGTAATTTATTTCCTTGAATCTTAAAATTTATGCTTATATTTTAAGTGGATTGAGTTTGTGTATGAGAGTGATAGTATTGTTGATACCTAGTCATAGTAACTATATTTCTGTGTGATTTTCACATGGATTAAAAATTGTCTCGCTCTACATCTGTTTGACCATAGCAATTCCAACTGATTTCATATGGTAAGCAAATACACTGCACATAAGTTGACATTCTTTCTTCTAGCACCAGGGTAGACCACTAATCAATTATGGCATTTGTCTTGCTAAGCCTGGAAATGCCTCAGAATCCTTCTCAAACAATGTTCCAGCCAACCACTAACAATACATCAGAGTTGGCGCTTGCTATAAAGTATATTTACCATTCCAGAGAAAGACCCTACCACTGAGAGATAATCTATATAAATAGATTTCTGGGTAGTGGCATCAAAAATATAAGGGTCACAAAGGAGTATGTCAGAAATCTTTTTCAGTAGGAAATTGTACCAGGAGAATCAGATAAAGATTTTGATTTCTCAGGAATTGAAAGAAGATAATTCTGGTTTAAATTTGGAGTAAATGTAGGGTGGAGTGAAAATCGAAAACATACCGTGGAGCTGTACCTACAGATCTATATATTGTCTATTTGTGTAGCTCTCACTCAGATTCCTCTCGTTACAAGATGCTGCCTTTTTGTGGTGTCACATAGAGACTTCAAAGCTAAAAGTGGTAGAAGCTTGGCTTTCAGCAGTTACAGCTTAGTTTATATGAATGAAAATGTACATTGTTTTCTGTTGTGATTGGCTACAGCAGCAGCACTGTATAAGCTGACTTGTTTGTAAATACACTTACTTGATTGGCAAGGAAGCTATAAAGCCATCCTAAGATGAAGAAAGCTTAAGTTTTGTTTAAGGACAACGTCAGCATTTCATAGAAATCAGGACAGTTTTAAAATTTGGTGATGCGTCCATAAGTGTTTGATCTAGGGGTGCATTCAGATTGTGTGCTCCATCTTGGTGTCTTTTTTTACAGGCTTAATAGAAGATAATTGCCTTCTTAATTCAATTTATTATGATATCACACATAATGTAGTCTCTGGAAAACTTCACTATACACTCAGGAGAAAATAAGTGTGAAAAAGGAAAATAATGTCTTAATCCTATTTTGAAAATAGTTTTGACCTCACAGTTCCCCTTTAAAGATTTTGGGGACAGCAGAGATTCCTGACTGACACCTTCATAACTGCCTCCTTAACCCATTGTAGGATGACTGCTGACTTGATGTAAAATGAATGCAGAAGGCCTCTTGCTAGGACTACCCTCAGCAGTGCATCATTCAAAAAGTATCTGGTCTGTGGAAACAACATATATCAAGCTAGATAATTTATTCAATCAAATGTTTATTAAAGATATTTTTATAACATTTGCAATATGTACATTCACAATTTAAAGAAAGTACATGCCAGAATTATTGATACAGAAATAATTATTGTCTCAAGGATAAACAGAAAATAATTATGTGCAGAGAACTACAAATAAGAATAGAAAGTACAGATCTGGGAACAAAATACCAATGCAGATATTTAGGCCATATAGTCTTATAAAGTTGGCTCATTCATTTATTTATTTAATAAATGTTTATTGAGCATCCGTACTGGGCATAGGGGATTCATGAATGACTAAGACAGCCTACTTGTTAACCCCATTGAGCTTACATTCTAGCTATATAACTGGCATCCCAAATATGGCTTTTAAGGAAAACAGAAACAAACAAACAAACATGCAAACAAAAAGCAAACAAATGTGTCATTTACAATACTATCATTGACCAAAATATGAAAAGAGAGCCTCAGGGGAAGCAAAGCGAAGAGTTTCGAAGATGTGCTAAATAGTTTTCTTATAGGAAATGTCATAATGGGTTTTATAAAGCTGTTTATTATAGCCTCCATTGATAAAAGCTGAGGGCAGAAGAGCAAAATGCACCTGAGAATCTCACAGAAACTGCTTTTTGTGAAGCAAACATTATAATCCATTTGTTGCCAGTCTTATAAGACTGTGACTCTAAAATGAAATTACTTTTCTTTTTTATATCCACATTTTCATAGTACAAGCCCCTACTGGTCCATTAGAACTGTAGTACTGCCTCCTGAAAATTAGTCCCAAGGCTCCTCCTTCTAGCAGGAGGAACAGGGAAAGTGGAGGAGAACGGGCTATTTGATGGGAAGTAAATGTCTGGTACAGCTGGTACTTTGAGGGATTGGTTCTTTAGATGGAAGGTTTTTGGTTTTGCTTTTGTTTTTCTCATAATAAGGATAGTCTGTGTATGGGGTAAATTGTGTTCCCCCCAGATTTATATGTGGAAGTCCTAATCCCCCAGTAACTCAGAATGTGACTGTATTTGGAGGTAGGGTCTTTAAAGAGGTAATTAAGGTAAAACGAGGTCATTAGGGTGGACCTTAATGCAGTATAACTGGTGGCCTTATAAGAAAGGAAATTAGGAAATTAGGACAGAAATGTACAGAGGGAAATTGGGACAATCCACGTGAGGGCAGAGAAAAGACAGCCTTCTACAAGCCAAGGGGAGAGGCCTCAAAAGAACCAAGCCTGCCAACAATTTGACCTCAGACTTTAGCTTCCAGAATTGTGAGAAAATAAATTTCTGTTGTTTAAACCCCCCAGTCTTTGGTCTTTTGTTATGACAACTCTAGAAAACTAAAACAGTATAATTATACAATGAGAGGAAGGAAGCATTGCAGCTGGAGGAATAAAAGATAAGAGGCAAAGGGAGGAAGCAGGGGGAAGGATGGGCATCAGAGGGAGAAAAATCTCAGAAATGGCCTAAAGCATGAGATAAAAATCACAGATAGATGGTGTGTGACGGGCTGAAAATTAGCACCCAAAGATATCCCTGCCAATTCCCTAGAGCTTGAGACTGTTACTTTACACTATAAAAGATGTGATAAAGAAAAAATATTTGAAAGGAAAAGTTTACCTTGGATTATCGGGGTGGGCCCTAACCACAGTCGCATGTACCCTCCTTATAAGGGAGAGGCAGAGAGAACTTTGGGACAAAGAAGTTAACGTGATGCGGCCTCAAGCCAAGGAATGCCTGGAGCCATGAGACCTTGGAAGAGGCATGGAGAAAATACACTGTTAATTCTGTAAGCCAAGACTTCGTTAAAGCACAGACACAGAAACTTAATAAAGATAGACTACACTTGGATATCAGAGGCGATATTCTTCCTTTCAGATGTGAGGTACAAAAGTAAGGATGTTTATACACTGATTATCTTGGGGTGCTGGGGATGCAGCATTTGAAGCAATTAGAGACTCTCCATTTAGTAAATAATGATGTGATAAGAACTTTCTGATTTTTATTGGGTAGAAAACACAGAATTCAGATCAAACCCCAAATATAATGGAAAGCATCGAGGTTTTTTCAAACCTATAATCTTTTACTCTGACAAACACAGTAAAGCTTATTTTGCTTCTTTAAGTATTTAGTTATAAATTTAAAAAAATCAGACAGTAAACAAAGGGTCAGAAAGGAAATATCCAACTCCTCAAGGTATGCATAATGTATCATATGTTAAATTAGAGATTTCCTGTTGCTGTTCCTGAGGTCAAAACAACTTTCAGAATGAGGTTGCTCCTTTGAGATACTGTAACAGTACAATGTTCTAGATTGAAAGATACTGCAACATGTTAAGGTAATGGATTTTCCTCATAAAAATCTATAATATTGCTATGATTAAACACTGCTCCAGAACTTGGTAAATATATGTTTTTCTAAAATCTTATATTTGTTACCATATTTATTCTGGCACGTGGGGAGAAATTTGGATGAATGTTTGTTGCTCACAGAAGGATAAATTAGTTTTGCAGCATGCGTTGGTATTCTGTAAAATCTATTCACAAAATAATTGCTTACTGGAGTTTTTCATCATTATATCTGAGAAGGAGAGGCACATCTGTGCTCCTTGCAATATGAGATATTTATCTTTTGTGCAAATGATGCGCACTAGAATAGATGGGGATATGGGAGAAAAAAGATTCAGTGGTTCTACTTGAGACCATGATTCCAACGCTAAAGGCAGGAGTGAGATTCAACTCTATAGCTGTACCATGAAAAGCCACAGCCACCATATGGAGGCATCACACATTTAATTTCTGTCTATGATAGCTGTCTTTTGGATAATTTTGTAGAGAAAAAACAACATAAAATAAAACATGTTAAGAAGTCCATAAGGCATTACTAGTTATGTATGGGGCTTGGTTTCAGAAATTTGATATGTTGCCATCGTAAACAAATAAGAAATATTCTAAACACACAGTGTGATACCATGTTCTAAACCTATCAAGGAAAAGTGGCCCCAAATGCAGAGCTCTTCTCTTTTTTGTCATCCCCTAGATCTTAGTCTTTTAATTTATTCCTGTCTCATTAATCCTCAAATGAAACCAAACAGATCAAAAAAATATATTTTGCCAGCTTTAAAAATTATTTTTAGCATGAAGGTTGATCAGATGTACTTAGCTTAGAATTACTGGATGTAAAAATCAGAAGCAGTTGCTGGGCTTTTCATTTTCATAAGTTCTATTTTAATCTTTGAAAAATTTTCCTAAATTTAAAATTTTTTTACAGTCTTCTTTTGTTAGTACGTCTTAAATTCCTTTTACATGTCTCTTATTTTCATTCTAAAGATGGTTGTTTTATAGTGTTTACTCATTTACTCAGTAACTGTATTATTAGAAGTTCTTGTGATATAATCTTGTTGTTTATTGGGGGGCTTTTAAAGGAGGAGATCTAGGTTGGCACGCTGGATTTATTCCTTAATTGTTGTGTGACCTGAGGCAGTTTGCTTAACTTTTTAAGGTTTGATTTTCTCCATCTATTTGAGGTGAAAATTATGTCAAATATAATTTCCATGGTTAGTAGTACAATGTAGATTTTATTTTTACCTGTCCTAGTAATATAAAGGTGAGGAACCTTGGACTAATTTTTTGCTTCTATCAGAAAATGTTATTATCTAAATGTTTTGCTTTGTAAGTATATCGAGTTTGGTATTTTAGAGCTTCCCATAACCACAATGATTCAGTCTGACATTACCTTGACAAACAGGACTCAAATCTTTACTGCTAGAGAAACGGGGGTGGGGGGGGGCACATTTGCTTCCAGCAATGTAGAGGCTAGATCACCACAACAAAAGGTGCTAGATATACTGCAACAACTTTGAAAAGTTCACAAGGGAATCCCTCATTTTCCAAAAGTAAAAGAAAAAGCAGAAATATTGTGTAGTAAGCCAACACCAGATCTGTGGCTGTGTGAAGGTATTTTCTGAACAAGGAGAATTGTGTTTTCATGGCTCAGTAATACCTTGTTCTTGTGCAAAGTGATTCCTACTGCCAGTTTCAATGGAATGTTTTCTCAGAGAAAAGACAAGCTAGGGGAAAAGAAAGTCTTCCTAACCAGCAAAGATACATGACAAGGTCACTTGTTTGTCCTTGGTTTGGCCCTAGGTATAGCAAAAATAATGTACTTAAAAATTCCTAAATATAACCCTGACTTCATGTGGAATTGGTATCTGGATTTATATCATCGCAATTCTAGAGATTAAAATAACATGCTCATGGGTATCTGGCAGAAGCAAATAATATTACATTGGAAAAAATATACATTTAACTCAGTTCCCCTCATTATTTCCATAGATTTAGATGAATTGAGCTCAAAATTCAAAATTACAAAATAGTCAAGAAACAAGCCACCATGAGTGAGTCAGTATGAACAACAAACACTAGAATTTAACATGTGGTACATCAGTGGGAGTTTTTGTTTTGCTTTGTTTGGTGTTTTGATTTTCAAGATGGAAGAGACTTAAGTATGTTTCTAGGTCAAGAGGAAAAACAGATTTAAGTTGGAAGAGTCAGGGAATATAATTGATGGAGATCCGGGAGTACACAGGAAGGAGGTTGAGAGCAGAGGTTGAAGGGAGAGGGCCCATTTAGTCTTTGAGGAAGGGAAGCTGATGTTGAAATGCTCAATTTGAAATGGACAAGATCTAGATAGTTTTGTGGTTCAGTTTTCGCATTATAATAGGACTGAAGGAGGAAAAGATAGGTTGTGGAATTGGAAGTTGAGGACATGGGTGAAACTTTAGATTCTGCATGGAAACGGAAAGAAGACCATCAAGATAGAAAGGACTGTTGATCAGTGTTGAAAGCCTGAGTGTGGACGTGAGAATTGGGACAATATTCATTTTGTGAGACTGTGGTGGCATTTTCTGTTAGTATGGAAAGATGGAAAAACTGTAAAAAATCACAATTAAAACCAAAGGCACATTTAGAGCAAGGACAAATGAATAATTAGAATCTTGCATCAAGAAACTGATGAAATTATATTCAATATTAAAATTTGAAGAAAAAAAGGAATTGCGTATAGGCATTTTGAAAGCTTTTATTGAAGTTGAAATGATTATAGATTTTAAAGTTTTTGTGCTAGAAAGAATAAACATTACCTATCCAGAAAATCTCCTTACAAGGACAAATACTGCACAAAAAAACTTACCAAATGCCTTTACTTTTTACCTGATTAAATTAATTGCCAAAGCATTTAAATAGCTTTTTCTCTTTCTCTAAATGTGTATAGCAACATGGGACACAAAAATCCACATTAAAACTTCAAAGAATACATGCAGAAACTGGTTAGGTGGCACTATGCATGTTAAATTTGAAATCTTGGCAGCCAAGTAATAAGAGCATGTATACATTTTAGGTGGCTCCTGTATCATCATTTCAGTGCCGCCCCTGGGATCGCTCACTGTGTTAGGTGCTCTAATCATTTATTGATCTCTTGTAACTAGCCTGGCAGCTGTGACAGAAGCCTGACCGCGTTTCTGTGCAGGATTCTGCTGCACCACAGCACCTGCTGGGAGGAAAATTAAACATGGATGAGAGAGCCTTGTTGATTTCACTCCCAGCAGGTTCCACATGGAAAAAAACAAGAAGCAAAAACAAAACTTTGGTTCAGGGGAACCTGAAATAAGAGAGAAAATAAGGAGACATGAGGGGGACTTGAAACAATAAAAGATAAAATGAGTTGAAAAAAGTGAACAAGATAAGACATAGTTTTTTTGAAAATGTGAAATTCAGAGACAATAAGAAGAAAGAGCCTCTGCACTAATGGTCTGGTGGGTAAGTCAGACTTAGGACGTGCCCAGGGATAAAGGAAGCCAACAATTGGTCTGATACCAGTGGTCTTGGCAACTCACAGCTCTTGGCAGGCAAGTCTCCTGTGGAGGTGGCTAACTGCTTAGAGCCCCTCGGGGGGAATTTATGAAAATCATTAGGTAATATAATTAGCCTGTTTAAAGTAATAGCTACATTCAGTTTTGATACTAGGGATTTCATAGGTTGCCAATATTTTCTTTTTGTTATTTTAACACTGTGATGTTTATTTTGAGACAGTGAGAATCAGAATGAGCTATATTTTTGGCCTGACTAAAATATTTGCAGGATCAATAAACTTCTTAGCAAAAATCTCTGAAATTCATTTTGACTCAACTGAGGAAGCTCAAGGAAGGTGCTAATTCCAAACCCCCCAGCTGCTACATGCTAATCCCTCGAGAGTGCTGCTCTCCCTGGCTTCCGTTTCTGCCTTGGCAAAAGGGAGCACCTAATGCCAGGTGACAAATCAACAGAAACACGCTCACTGAAAATATGGCCACAGAGAGTTTTAAATTTATGAATGTGACCAATGTTACTGCCCCTTACAAAATGATAATGCTGTAAAATAAAAATAGAGAATCTGAAGTGAAAGGGAAGTGAACATCTCAGAGTTCCAACTTGACGTCATAAAGTTCATGTGCTTTATTTTATAGGAAATCCCTCAGGCTCTCATTCAGAAGCTACTTCCTGCATTTTATATAACATTCCTACATGCCTATATGCCTGGTTATCTACTTTTTCAGTTTACAAATGGCATTTGGAATAGGTAAATCTACATAACCCTGAGAAACCCACTGGACTGCACCCTCCATGAGGACAGAGACCATATTGATCTAACTTAATTTTTGATTTCCAATGCCCAGCATATGCTCTCCTATGGGAGCAGCACAAGAAATATTTGTTGAATACATGAGTGAATGAAAATAATTAGGGTTCTCAGGAAACCCAGCTCTTTCCTATGAACCAGATGTGTGATATCCTGAGAGACCTGAAAATCCCAGTTGTGATACTAACAGTGTTGCCTTTTAGAGTTAATTGGAATAAAAATTATTTCACTTTTATTCTGAGGTCTGTTAGCTTTGTCTTGAATAACCTAAACTGTGAAATTTTTTACTGAGAAAACTGTCAACTACTTGGATTGAAAACAAACTCAGCCATATTAAAAATATGACCTCCAGGTAGAAAATTGATATCCTTTTATTAGTTTCTTAAGTCAGGCTTTTTTTTTTTTTTTAAAAAGGCAGGCTTATTTTTAGCATGTGCATATGTTTAAAACACAGCCCTTATCAAACTTAATTCTAAATTAAAATACACATAGTCTAAATATTGTTTCAACCAAGAACCTTTTGATCAAAGTAACAAACTACTTATTGGCTTAATTCAACATAAGGAAGCTGGTGTTCTGCAGCCCAGTGGCTAATTCCTTGTAGCAACAGTCCTTGAGTAGTGTCAATCCCTTTGCTTCCATTTCTGAAGAAAAATGAAAAAATATCAAGGCAACTGAAACAACAGAAACCTACTCCCTTAAAATGTGGTTTAAATGAATTTGAAAGCATGTCAGAATATTATCATTTGTATGTGTATAATCAAGGCTGTGCCAGGGAATAATCGATTCGACTAGAATGAGAGAGCTAAGCATAAAGGACACACACTCTGGAGTCCGACTAAGGCGCTTAGACCCTGGCTACCCTCCCTCGCAGCCCTGTGGACTTGGTCATACTTAATCTTTCTGGACTTCAGATTCTCTATCTGTAAAATGGTGGTAATACTATTACCTATTTAATATGGTTGTTGGAAAGATCAAATGAGTTGATATAAAGTTCATAAAAAGTGTCTGGAATATAATTAGTGCTAGATAAGTGTTTGGTCTCCTTTCTAATAAGTAACACAGAACTTTAATATGATTAACATGATGACATGATTAACATGTTAATAATATGATAACAATAGCAAAAGGGTAGGAGGTAGTTAAATGGAATTTTACTCTTGCAAGATTCTTAATTTTACATGAATGCATGCACCATTAAGTCTAACTACACTGTGGTAAATTAATCCCTAGGATGACTACCCAAAATAATACAAAAAGGTGTAGTTCCAAAATAAACATATGAATTAAAATAAAATTATAAAAATTATATGATTAATTTCTTTCCCCCAAAGAAAGATAGGGAAAGAGGAACCAATAATAATAATAATTAAGAAAAGCAGAACAGGTACAAACCAAGTAGCAAACTGGTGTATTTAAATCAACCCTATCAATAACCAAATCAATAACCAATAATTAAATGGCCTGGCAGACCAATCAAAAGGCAGAGTTGATGACTGTAGAGATAGATTTAAAATAATGAAACAGAGAGATGCAGTGATAGTAGATTCTGACTGTTACTCAGTAGAAGCTATATATTGTGAAAACTATGGGATATAATGTGACATTGCTACTTGGTATATTCTAAAACTTTCACAAATTTATCATGCTTAACTTTAGAATCTCAAATAGGACTCACTATCAATGGTTTACTTCATTTTCCCATCCATTGGAGTCCAAAGCACCCATACAGGTACTAAATTATTTCCTTTGGATGTTTACATGTCTGGAAGGTATTGAACTATCTAAAGGGTAATGAAACAAGAGAACTGGGGCTCATGCACCCCTGGTTATATTTTTTGAGTTATTACTTTCCTTTATATCATCCAGCACAATATAGTGTGTATCTATTTTTAATGACACTCAGGGGGTGAGAGTCTTCTTGGCAACTTAGAGCAATGTTTAGCAGGTTTCTCTGGAAAGGAATGTTTTTTATATAGCGGTGAATCGCTTTTGTTGCTTTTAGTGTTTATCCAAATAAATTCAGAATTTGTTGAGCACTTGCTATGAGCATGCAGTACACTGAGGGAGGCCAATTAAAGGCAAAAGCAATATTTAAAAAGTGTCTCTCCTTATTAAGTTTAAATGCATGGAGAGAGATCTATAACAATTCAAGTAATAATTAAAAACACAGGGAATAGACACATATTGATTAGTTAGAAAAGACAATAAATGCAATACAAGTCCCTAGAAGTATCCACAACTGTGAGATGGGCTGATTAGGAGCAACTCCAAGGAGAACATGAGACTTTCCCTGACCCTGAAAACATGGGTAAGGTTCAGACGGCTGGAGATACGGATGAGGGCTCATTCGAAGTGAAGAAAGTCGGGGAACATTGCTGTGCCATCATAAATCTACGACTGTGCTTGAAAACAAAGGGCTGGCAAGCCTAACTAGAGCAGAGGGTTTGGGTGGCCGTGCACCAGTGCCTAAGAGAGGACAAGCGGGGCAGGGCCAAGCTGCTGGAGCCAGTGCATGCAGGGTTGTTTCGACTCTCATCAGGAAGCCCTTGATGTGGCTGAGGAAAAAAGTAACATGGTGAGAACAGTTATAGAACTTATTCTGGCTGTGAAGCGTTCCCTGGATTGGAAGAGAGAAGATTTCTCTCATTTTGCCTTTAGTATAGTCAGAGAGGACAGTATATTTACTTTAGCTCACCTGTATGAAGCAGATAAAGAAATACTAATCTTATTAGGTGTGAAACTGTTTTAATGAAAACATTATACATTGTTGAGTATCTGTGAATTTTTGCTCAAGAATATTTATGTTACCCTAGTTGTGATATTTTAGTTATCCTATAGCTACATCTCCTAGTAGCCTAGAACTCAAATTGGATGGACAACTGTGGGTCCCCAGAAGAGGCAGCTCAGAATTTAAAAGTCTATATATTGGCATGACTTTATTAGCTCTCCTTTGTTCTTGGGGATAAAAGCTTTCTATAAAAACTTAATTTTTTTATTAATAAAAATGAATTAATAATGAATGCCTCCATAGAGGCTTTCAATCTGCATTTCATTTTAGCTTCAGGCTTATTTCAATCTTCTTTGTGATAAAATGGAAGCACATTTTTATCTTTAGTTTTTTGTCATGAAAGATGTATGTAACTCAGGTACCAAAATATCTAGAGCACCTGCATGAATCTGGAACCTCTACAGTACTAATTGGCAATGTGTTACACCACCAGATAAGCACATCAGATGGAACTCTCAAAAGCAAGTATCAAAAGCTCTTTTCTTCTACTTTTCTTTATAACAACTTTGTTATGAAATTCTGGGAATTGAGGTAGGGGATGAATTGGGAGGGAATTGGAGAAGATAGTTTAATGTGGAAAAACATTTAGAGAAAAATTTTTCCTTTTGAGCTTTTATGTGTTACTAGCATCTGCACCCATGATGCTGATGGGCAGCATAGTCAATGAAATTTCCTATGAATTCTACTCTGCCTTACTTATGTCACCCTGGTATATCAAGGAAGCTATATTAAAGGAGGTCCTGGGATCAAGCTGGAATAGGACTTCTCAGTTTGATGACATAATGGCACTACATGTTAGGTTGTTTCATAAAAATTATGGTAATAATTAGAATGGGTATGATTTGTTGTACTATTATGGGGGAAAATGCTAGGGAACCATTGGATTCTGATTTATTTTAATTTTTAGCATGTGTATATTGTTTTGAATCACATGTCATTAGGATTTGGTGAATGTGGAGATCATTTAATATTATCCAGAATTCTACAAACCCAATACAGTTTGGATACATTGTAGATGATCAGAATTCCTGACTGTTAAATGAGTCATTGTTATGCTTCAAAGTACTTTTTTTTTTTTTGAAGTCAACTGGCTATTCTTTTATTTTTATTTTTTAATTTATCTTTATTGTTGAGAGAATTACAGGTGTCCCATTTCCCGCCCCCAATCGACTCCCTCCACTTTGCTCCTACCCCCTCCCCAGGCCTTCATCCCATTATTAACTGAGTCCATGGGTTATGCAGATAACTTCTTTGGTTAATCTCTTCCCACCCTCCAGCCCCCTGCCCTCTTTCCTCTGAATATGATCATCTGTTGCATGCGTCAGTGTCTCTGGATCTATTTAGTTCACCAGATTCTTTTGTTCATAAGCTTCTTCTTCAAGAAGACCCTTCAATTTTTCCTGTAGTGCTGGTCTGGTGGTGATGAACTCCTTTAGCTTTGCCTTGTCTGAGAAGCTCTTTATTTGACCTTCAATTCTAAATGGTAGCATCGCTGGGTAGAGCAATCTTGGTTGTAGTTCCATGTTTTTCATCACTTTGAATATTTCTTGCCACTCCCTTCTGGCCTGCAAAGTTTCTGTTGAGAAATCAGCTCACAGTCGTATGGGTGCTCCCTTGTAGGTAACTAACTTTTTCTCTTGCTGCTTTTAAGATTCTTTCTTTGTCTTTAACCTTTGGCATTTTAATTGTGATGTGTCTTGCTGTGAGCCTCTTTGGATTCTTCTTGTTTGGGACCCTCTGTGCTTTCTGGGCTTGTAAGTATGTTTCTTTCCCCAGATAGGGGAAGTTTTCTGTAATTATTTTTTCAAATAGGTTTTCAATTTCTTGGTCTCTTTCTTCCCCTTCTGGCATCCCAATAATATGAATGTTGGGCCTCTTGAAGTTGTCCCAGAGGCTCCTTATACTATTTTCATATTTCTGGATTCTTTTTTCTTTTTGCTCTTCTGGTTGGATGCTTTTTGTTTCCTCATGTTCCAAATTGCTGATTTGATTCTCAGTGTCCTCGACTCTACTGTTGATTCCATGTAAATTATTCTTCATTTCAGTTTGTGTAGCCTTCATTTCAAATTGGTACTTTATTATGTCATTGATTTTCTCAGTTATTTCCCTAATAGTCTTCTTAAACATCCTTATAAACAAAATTCTGAATTCTGTATCTATTAGCTTACTTGGATCTATTTCATTTAGTTCCTCTTCTAGAGATTTCTTCTGTTCTTTCCTTTGTGACATGTTTCTTTGCCTCCACATTTTGGCTGCTTCCAGGTGTTTGTTTCTATGTATTAGGTAGAGCTGCTATGTCTTCTGGAATTTGTAGTGGCTTTGTGTAGTAGGTGACCTGTAGGGTCCAGTGGCTCAGCCTCCCCAGTCACCTGAGCTGGACCTTCTAGGTTCTCCCCTGTGTGAGCTGTGTGCACTGTCCTGTTGTAGGTGAGCCTTGGTTGCTATTGGTGTCCCTGGGAGGAACTGACCCCCAGGCCAATCAGCTGTGAGGACCAGATGCAACTACAGCCAGAGAGCTGCTGTGCTGGAGACACCCCTATGGAGCAGGATTTACTTCAGTGGAGCTTTGGTGTTCACCAAGTGCGCCTCTTGAGTGTCACTCATGGATATGGTAGGGTTGTAATCCAGCGTGGTCGAGTCTGACCACCAGGTGCATGTCTCTGAGGCCTCCCGGGAGGTGCAAAGTCAGCCTGTGCCAGTGCCTTGCCCAGGGCCACCCAGCATGAGCTACACAGCAAACCGTAGTTGGCTGCTACTTGTGCTGGGCTTGGAGGTGCCCAGGAGAGGCCAAGCTATGAGCCAATGCAGGCTGCCACTAGTGCCAGGCCTGGGGCCACTTATCAAGCCATATGGGGCCCGCTGCTGCTTGTTTGAGAGATTTTAGGAAAGTCCTAAGCATGAGGTTCAAGAGGCCACTTGCACAGAAAAGCCCCTGGAAATGGCCCGGATGAGCTGCAGGCGGGGATGGGCGGGGCCTCCGGGAATCACGGGGCGGGGCCAAAGGTGTGGGTCAGGTGCTGGGGATTCAAATATGGCGCCTGCCTGCCGGCTGTGAGCGGAGAGGACTCGCCAAACGACCAAATGCCTCTGCCAGCTCTTCTGCCTGGGAGGAAGCCGCCCTCCAGCTCTCGCCCAGATTTCAGGCAGGTTAGTTCCTCCCCAAGCGTCCCTGGTTCCTTTCAAGCTGCTGTCAGGCTGCTGCCCGGCGCTGGGCTCAGAGGGAGCGTCCGAGTGAGTCCGTGCCGGGCCCTTTAGAGGAGCTGCTGGGGCTCCCGCAGCTTCCTCAACCCTCAGCCACAGTCCCCGCTGGTTTCACAGCCCGGAGTTGGGGGGATGTCTCTTCCTGGCCCCTGGAGCCCTGGGCTGGGGGTCTGCTGTGGGGCTGGGACCCCTCCCTCCTCCGGGAAACCTCCACCGCCGAGATTCCCTCCCTGGTTTCAACCGCGGCACCGGGTGGGGGCCCGTGGCTGTGTGTCCAGGATTCAGCCCCGATCCGCCCGCCTCTCCGCCCCTCCTCCTGCTCTTGGTGCTTCTTCAGTTCCCTGATTGTGGGGCTTCTGTGCAGCCAGATCTCAGGAGGCTCTGAGTGATGGTGGTTCTGGATTTTAGTTGTGATTTTGATCTCAAAGTACGTTTACATGCAGAACATTCACTAATTTTCAAGGCATGGCTTTCGAACTATTCTCCTGCTCTTAAGAACTAGCTTTAGAAGAACTGTTAAAAGAAATCAGAAAAAATTCTGTCGAAAGAATATCTTTCTTGTGAGAATATGGACAAATACTTGGCCAGGCCATTATCACCATTAACAAATTCTGGGATAATTATTTTCTACTAACCTTTAAAAAGTGTGGAGAGGAAAAAATTTTACTCTGTCATCCATACTCTTCTTGTTCTGAGATTTCACATCAACAGATTTTTAATTTCCATGAAACAGAAGCTTCTCACTTAGGAATATGAACAATGACTATGCAAGTATCATATGTTGAATTTTATCTGATTTCTCAATGATTTAGAGATGTCTTACTTTGTTATGCCTCTCTATCTCTGATTATTTTTACTTGCATTTGTGGGTGTGTGTGAGAAAGAATGTGAGAGAGAGGGAGAGAGAGGGAGGGAGGGAGACTGGGTTTCTGATCTCAGGAATGCTTTGCCGTGCTTCCATATTTTTTTTCTCTTTTTGTAAATTCACATGGCTTAAGAATTCTTTCCTCATATATTTTGTCTACATATTAGAAGTAGAATATTTACAAACGGCATTCAAAAGCATTACTTATAAAACATATCATAAAACAGCTTCAAGTACTCAGTTCAGCTAGGAGTTTGCAAAGGAACTAGAACCTAATTTGTATTCTCTTCAAAAGAGTGCAGTAGTCCCAAGATTGACTGCAGCAGAGCAAAACCATAAGATAGGGAGAAAAATATTAGAGGACTTTTCATTCCATACGTTTTTTTTTTTATCCTTGATCTAGGATTCCAGAACAAATGTGATACAGCATTATCTCACTGTGATGCCTGTTCCTAACCTAAATCTATAATTTCATTGTGGTTGCATTTGGATGCATAATCAAATCTCATCCTGTTGTGAACAGTGAGATCTAAGTTCATATCTCATGTCAGAATGCATTAGGTATTGTATGAGATTTCAGCCACTAAACAGTGTGGTTGTAGTGATTATGCCACTCCTTGGGGGTAATTGGGAAATCGGGTCCCACCCGGCCAAGTGTGTAATAAAAGACATGTAGGCTTTTATTCCTTTAGTATCTGCTAGACTATAGCTAGAACATTGCTTGGGAGTTAAAGTTCTTCATATGTTTTTCTAAATATGACACTTTTCTATTTAATGATCTCAAACTATCTCTGATATCTCCGTAATTCTGTTTTATTCCATTCTTATTAGGGGCTGCACAATTGTGGACGGTTGTGGAATGACTTAACTCCTGGAGTTTGTAGGTGAATGCAAAGTGGACAAGAATAGAGGCAAAGGTTAATGGTGGAAATGATTTTTAAAAATGAAGTTTGCTTTACAACAACGAAAGACAGTAATACTTTACAAAAGCAACATATCAGCAAGAGAGATTTGAAGGCTGGAAAGGAGGCATTGGTGATATGGTAATGAAAATGTGGAAACTTTGGTGTATTTATGGTTGCACTTTTCCCCTTTGCAGAAAGGATAGTATTAGAAAAACCTTCTTTTGGGATTGAAATAACAATTTTCTTCTGATCCTCATGAAATTTCTAATTGTAACCAAAGAACTTAACTAGCTACTCAGGTCTTGTCCTCCATTGTGTAATTTCAATCCCGGAAGACTAAAAAGGTGTGTGCGCACAGAGAGAGGCTTGTAGAGCAGTGCAGGAAGCCTGTAAATGAGGCTCTAGGAAACACCCCATGCACACACCATCTGGCTCCTGTTCTCCTGAGAAAGCACGTGCTTTAGCAGGGCACAGCAGGGGGGACTTCAACACCCAGGCGTGGGTGGTAGGCTGAAAGGCCAAATGTTCTAACTCCTATATGCTCCCATTCTGCTCTGACTGAGGGGTTATTCCAGTCATAACAACAAAAGTAGTGTAATGCTGGTAGGACAACTGGTTTAAAAATATTAATTATGAAGGATGCTATTTATTTCTACTTTAAATTGCTTTCTACTTTTTTATTTGATCTCATTTATTTTTAAATTTTTAATTCTAATTATAGTTTCTAATTATATTGTCTCAGTTTCAGGTGTACAACATTTTTATACCTTACAAAATGATTACCACAATAGGTGTGGTAATCATCTGACTGGATCCTATTTATTTTGTATAAAACAGGTAAATTACCAGTTTACATGATAGAATTTTAAAATCACATTTAGAAAGCATGTCCATGTTCTATTTTAGTGGTCTTTGACTGCCTTGGTTTTTTTTTTTTGAAATAGTTGTCTGTAGGTGGCAGCATTTCAAGTCTTTATAATACATACAAAAATACACAAAACAAGGTGTTCTTCTTGAATGTGGCTAGAGATGATTTGGGGGGAAGCTTGGTAAGACTCTCCAATATGCTGAGAAAAATCAAGGACTTGTTGAATTTTCAAGACATAGTTGGCATTAATTGCAACTGTACTGGAAGGAAAATAACTGTTCACAAAAAAAAAAAAAAAAATAAGACTGTTTTTGTTCATAGCTGGACTTTCCAAGGGTTGTCAGTGTGAGTCTCCAACCATCACACTCTCTAGAGCTCTGGTGGAAAGACAGTCCTCCCCTGCCATCCTTCTCAGAGTGTGTGAATGCAAAGAACATTCTTTGCTGCAGCATCTGTGTGACTCCCTAATCAGTTTAGCAAAGGGGAAGAATTTGGGTGTGCACCAGACAATAGCAGATTGGATGCCCATCATTACAACTAACATGTATTGACTGTTTATGTGCCAGTTTCAATATATTTACTTTACATACGCTTATGTATTTATTCCTCACAATAACCCTAACAGGTAGGCATTGCTATTCTACATTTTGCATATGAAGTACTAACTTGCAGAGAAGATAAGTGACGTGGTCCAAGGTACCACAGCTAGAAAAGTGGCAGAACTGAGATTTGAACTCATGCATCATGCTCCAGAGATTTTGCTATTACCTACTATGCTACACTGTATAGTCCTAGCCCTAGAAAAGCCCTGGAGTGAGTGAGATAAGTCCAGCAGCAGGTATAGTGTAGCTTCACTGGGCTTAGGGGAGAAACATCACTTCTTCATGCTCAAGGTTTTATAGGGTATTCTTCTGAAGGTTTTGAGTCTACTTTTTGTCTGGTACTTGAATTCAGTTCAGCAACATTTACTGAGTATTTCTTATGATATAGAAATCATATAAGGTGCTAAGGACAGAAAGACAGGTAAGATACAATTAGACTCTACACTAAGTCTTAGAAAGATGTTCTTTATTTCATAAATGTCCTCAGATAGCAAGTTCTTGCTGATATCCTTGAAGTAATGGAATGACACAGTGAGAATGCAAAGCTTCAAACACATGCTTGTTTCTTACTAGAGGTCAACCTCACTTTCTGTTCATGTTCCACGTCATTCAGTGAAGTTCAACAGAAGATGCCCATTTCAGATGAATTTGATTCATAGTGTCCTCTCTGTCTATCAGCAGCAAGCTCTTGGTTGCTTGAAGCTTCCTATTTACCTGCTTGCTTACTGATGTGCTTCTCAGGTCATAAACATGTAATGTCTTTAATGGAAGAAAAAGAATCAACTTTCTTCTTCCATCACTGTATTTTAGATCGACTCCTGACTTCACTTGTTCTCAAAAATAGCATAAATAGAGTGTAGAGAAACGTATCATCTGATAAAATAGTCATGCAAATAGTGACATGGCAATACTGCCTCTCTAGCAATGAAGGCATCATCTGAAATTATATTTACTACCATCTAATTCCATGAATTACATAAAATACATAAATGGAAACCTCATTATTTATCTGTTTAGCAACCACTGCAATTCTTGATTCCATGACTATTTTCTACAAGTGACTTTGAGCAATTAATTAAGAATTAGAAAATATGAAGATTCTTGAACTTCATAAATAATATGTTCACAAGAAGGACTTCAAAAGAATTATTATTTTCATGTCTCTAAAATCCAAGGGTTAAGTAGCAACTTTATTGGTATAGATAATTTGGGGCCATGATATTGGTGGTACTCCAAGTATTTCAAGATATTAACAAAAATAACCAATGTTTATTGAGTCTGGCCCTGTGCTAAGTGTTTAGCATGCTTCATCTCATTTTACCCTCCCAAACACCCATTTTTTGTCCAAAGTCACATAGTTAATTGTGGTCAAGTGGGAATACCAACCTGAGAGATTTGTCTGATAAGCCCAAGTTCATGGTTGCCTTCACGTACTAACAAAGTCATGTTACTTATTGACTCTACTTGGTACCCACTCATTCAGCATATCACAGCTGTAAGCCCTTCCTGACTCCCTGAATTTTTTAAACGTGGGAGAAGTCATATACTCTCACTATTCCAAATACATTTTCAGTTTACAACTTGTCATAGTCATCACTCTGTATTCATTTGTGCTGTGGTTTAATTAGTGTCAGTATTAGTTATCTATTGATGTAACAAATCACTTCAACACTTTGTGGCTTAAAGCAACAATCATTACGTATTATCTTTCATGGTTCTGTGGGTCAGGAATTAAGATAGGGAACAACAGAGATGAGTTGCTCCATGTCTGAAGCCTCAGCTGGGGCTGCAGTAATCTGAAGGCTTGCTCACTCTAGTGTCTGGCAGTTGATGCTGGCTGTCAGCTGGGGGGCTAGCTGGGGATTTGGTTGGGACATCTATATGTAGACTCCCCATCAATCCTGGCTTTCTCACTACATGATGGCTGGTTCCAGGGGCACATATCCCAAAGAGAGAGCACCAGTGCAGAAGCTGCATTACCTTTGTGGAGGGGGGGAGGTGCAGCTTTATTAAGTTATAACTTACACACCATACAATTCACTCATTGCAAATGTGTTGGTTATTTTTCAAAGTCTGTATCTTTGGCACTCATGTGAATGGATGCATAGTTAAATAAATATATACTAATGTTCTGGTTAATGATACAGTAAAGGTAATTAGGTGTTCATGAGTTCATAAGTTATCTCAACATCTCTGACTATGGTGCCTTATTTAATAATGGGGTCCTTGGTTGGTGAAAAAGTATGTTGCGTGTCTGAGCACCACCCCACCATACATATATACTCTGTATTGTTTGTTGGGAACTTTCTGTATGTTTGTGGCTACCCCAAGAGAATTCACACAAATTAACAGCTAATGTGGCTTCTATTGTGTTAGAGCAAGAAGTTCTAGCTATAGACACTACTGACTGGCTGTCCTTGTTTCCCACTTCATTGAAAACAAAACTCTGAGTTTGTTCATGTATATGACTGAAATGTGAGCAGGTAAAGTGAATTTTAATGATACCACTAGCTTCAGGGGATAAATTATGATATGAAGCCCACAATCTTCTTTCATGCCTTAGGAGATATGGTGTGAGAGCAAGAAGCTTGGAGGTGCTGCAGCCTTACTGTCACCATGAGTGAAGTGCCAACCCAGAGCCCTAACATATTTGAGCAGCTAAAGTAACCAACTTTGAAATTTCAAGGAGTCTTGGTAAGTGAGACACTAAAATGTCCTTAATGTATGAACCACATTAGCACACATATTTTCTTACCTGATCCAGAACTTTTCCTAAATGACAAATTCCTGTGAAAAGAAAAAAACATATTTATTCCTATTGGCAACAAAATAAAAGTATACAACTACTCATTAATAGTAGTGCTATAAACTAAATTAATCTTAAGATTATTGTAATTTATAATTTTTCTTTTGGAAAGATAGTGCCAGTAACAGTGTTTGGAAAGCCTTGTAGGCACTTGAGGCCATGAAGACTTTGTGTTAAATATTAAATTAAAATTAAACTAAAAGTGGTTTACCCAAGTTTTGAGCTTTATGTTTTAAGATATTAGATGAGTTAGGGAGAAAGCTCTGAAGATATGAGCAAATGATTTAGAAAATAAAAATGTAGGAATGGAAACTATAAAATATCTCTATGGGAGAGGCATAGACTGCTAAGTGAGGGATCATTTTATGTTACTGAATTGTGTGCAGGACTCCAATTGAAGTCAGAGTTATACCCAAAATTGATGTCAAGATCTTTCCCTGAAACCATAAATGAGGCAAGCTGAAAATCTGAATGATTTCTTGATAAATGGGAGTGCACGAGCCCTTCAGGGAGGTTAGGTGTTTGATGGGAGTGAATATGCTTGAATTTCTAATATTGTAAATAAATTAACAAGAAAGAGAGAGTTTCATTTACTGTTTTCCTTTAAACTTGATTTAAAAAAAAAAAAATAGCCCTCAGAACTTCTTCAGTTATTATTTTTCCAGGTGGTTGAGTATTTTAATGAAATATACTCACTCCTTGAAAAAAATAGTATAAGATTGGATTCTTTTTCTTTCCAATAATCTTAGAAAAAAATGTCTCTCCTGTTAGGCTTACATTTAACCTGTGTGTCAGAGGTTAACTTCTGTGTACTCCTGTTTCTGGAGTATGAGGTATTAATTTAACAAGCACTGCACCAACCACTGTACTGAGTCTCCTTGACTCTTAGAAAGAGGGTGATGGAGGTAAAACATTTGGCAAGGTCAGGTCTTTGAAAACCATTTGCAAAGCATTTTTTTCACGAAGGGATAAGGAAATAATTTTAAAAAGTCTTCTAAGTCTTGATACAGTCATATAATTTAAGCAGAAGTTGTGATTTTAAAGAAATGCTTTAATTGATTGGGTATTTGAAGAGCCAGTACATGGAAACTTGCTTGAAGTCAGTGTTGATTTAGAAGCCTTTCTTATTAGTTATAATTACAAAGAGAATTAATTTAAAATTTTTTTTATCTTTAGTTATAAAAATTTTCATAGGCTTTATCAGGACAGTTCTATATAAGCTCATCATTCATGGGGATAAGTAGTTATTGTATTTTTGTTGCTGTCTCTTTTTTGTGGGACACATTTTATCACTTTTATTAGAATTTTATCACTATAGCATTTATTAAGTTGGTGTCATATATTTGCACTATGCATCATTTTAGGGTCTGCTATAGAAGTTCAAGGCAGTTTTAATAAAACAGTAATGGCACAGATCTATTGATTTAATGATATAAGGTGTGTGTTTTTTTGTTTATGTGGAAATCATAAGAGGTTCTTAATGGATAAAACCAAAGGTGCAGACAGTCTAGTATTTCTCTACAGAGTCTTCAAAAAATTTTCAGAAGGGGTGATTTTCATAGTATTGTGTGGAATTTGGGCTTTACAGATCATGTATTCCTCCCTCTCTCTTACACTCGAGTGACTGGAGGGGCCCTAAGACATCCATTATCTTGCCGAGGGCCATATATGGGTTAGCGGAATAGGAGGAGAACACACAACTTCTGATCTCTGTCCAGAGGCCTTTGGACTATATCATAATATCAATCCTAATAAACTACTGGGAGTCTATTATTTTATACTTATCTAAACCTTTATTTTTCAGAGGCATGTGCATGATTATGGGTTCAATTAAATTAATGTACCACTACAAAAATTTGCATTTTTATTTTTGTCTTAGGACAATCTCTTTAAAATTTCAAACTTACTTCTGGTTCCAGTGGTTTGGGATTTACTAAATTAATGTGCATTCTACTTATATTCTTCATAATATAACTTCTCTGACTTTCAGTGGACTCATTATAAAATGAGGATATTTCTATAATTGATCTCTAAGGCCCCGCCCTAGAATTCTATTAACGTGCATACTGTTTCCACTTACTCTTCTGATAAACTCTTCCTGGTATTTGTATTTCATTGTGTTTCTCTCATTGAGGAATAAAGGCTTTTTTGTGTGTATGTAAAATATTTTTAGGCATGAATGGTTAGAAATATTTTTTGGCAAATGGCCTCTTTATCCTCAAATTAAATTGTGTTTAAGATTGACCCTGAAGGTAAAACCTCTGTCGTCTTTTAGAATGCCCTAGAAGTCTGGACTAGAAGTAAGGTTCCTGGGCTAGCTTCTGTCTTTCATGTTCTTTAATGCAAGTCTCTCTTTTCTGATCTCTCAGTCCTTAAATTCTCAGGCTCCAGAGATGCAGAGCCATTCCTCATTCTACCTTCCCCCACCACCTGCACCTGCTTGTATTTATTGAACTGACACTCCAGATAAGCTATGGGCTCATTCTCCTAAGGGCCTTAAAGTCCTGTGTCAGGGGTGGTCCAGTTACTAGCTGCCCCAAGACTTCTCAGATTGAGGTGATGAGTCTGGAAGTGCACAGATGGATATGAACATACATAATATCAACGCTAGGGTTGAGGGGGAAGTCAGTGGTGCTGGAACTCCAGGTCCAGGCTTTTCCAATGTGTCATGTCAGTGCAGTGTGAGGGTAATTATACTAATGATGATGGTGAAGACAACTAAATAGTAAATGCCATTGGGGAAAACTGGAAATTTGTGCTCATAATAGAGACAACATAAGGAGGGAAATTTCAAATTTTGGTTTGGCTATGAAAAAAATACTGATTACAGTATTTTTGTGATCTAATTTTAACTTAGGTTTATTTATTGAGCAGCAAAATAACAATTATATAAATAGCTAAATATATCACATACATTCTAAGTTTTATTGATTCCTGTATTTAATTTTACTCATGTACTCATCAGTGTTCATATAATCTAGTCCTATAATCATGCAATGAGATTGTTGCTTCAGATCTTAAAAAAAATTTAGATTGCATTCTGACCAAGGTGATTTTGAGTTTTTTGTTTTTTTGTTTTTTTTTAACATATCTTGATTGATTTCAGAGAGAGGAAGGGAAAGGGAGAGAGAGAGATAGAAACATCAATGATAAGAGAGTCATTGATCGGCTGCCTCCTGCATGCCCCCAACTGGAGGTTGAGCCCGCAACCCCAACATGTGCCCTGACTGGGACTCGAACCCCGATCACCTGGATCCTAGGTGGACAGTCAACCACTGAGCCACGCCCAACTGAGCCCAAGGTGATATTGATCTTAAAGGATTTGTGTGAATACTAATGAATGCCCACCTGAGAACTGTCAGGTATCTGCAGACACATCTTGAGAAGCATTTTGGATCAGAGGGCTTTTAATCACACATTAATTCTTTGAACAGATTTAAAAAAATAACTTATCTTGTTTGTTCTTACGTGTTCATTGTGAAAGTAATGGAAATAGAAGAAAATATATGAAATTATTATTTACCTATACTTACACCACAGATAAGTACTAGGAACATTTTTGGCATAAACTTTTATAATTCTTTTATTACACACAAATACTTTTTTCTTGGATTCAAAATTGCTCTCATCTATTTCTTTTTTTTGTACTTTAAAATGTTAACTTTTCTGGGTTTCAGTAGATTCATCAGAAATGGAGGTGCTGCTATAATTGATCTCTGAAGTCTGGCTCCTATAATTCTTTGAATCTTTATTAAATTTTCAGTTTTTCTTTGGTTTAAGAATCGTGCATACCAGTATAAAAATTCTTTTGAAACCTCCATGTCATACCTAACAATGTTTTGTGAACATTTCTATGTCATTTGAATATTATTCAATAATATAATTTTTAATAGTTTATATTATTCAATTACATGATTATATAAAAGTTTTTCCAATTTTTTAAACATTAAGTCTGTTTTTTCTAATTTTCTGTTATACTTTATGCTCATTTATTGTCTTTGTAAATGGACCCTTATTCACATTTGATGACACATGTAAAATAAATTCTGAAGTATATAATTTAAAGGTCAAATGAGTCCTCAAATTTAACTATTTTTATAAATACAGTAAAAATTACCCTTAAACATGAGATGCCACTTTATAAACTCCTGAATTTTTTACTCAGCATTTTATTATTTAAAAATATTTATTAAGTTTAATATGATAGCACATTGTTTTAATTTGTTTTTTTGTTTACTAAATTTATCATATATTTATGAATCACCTTTATTCCTTTGCACATTTTTGCATGCATATCCATCTACTTTATTAGTTCCTTCTACATAATAACATTTTGCCACAAATATTGCACATATATTTTCCTGAGTTTATTGCTTTGCACTAGATGTGTGATCTTGGGCAAGATTTTTATCTTGCCTGTGTCTCGGTTTCTTTAAATTAAAGTCAAACTGACTCAGTCCATCTCTTTAGTTAATGTGTTCTGAATCTGAAAAATGGCTTATATTGGGGGACTGAGTGGGATTGTGACTTCTTATTGGAACGACCACGCTCACCTTCCTGCTTTTCTGTTCTTGAGTTTTTATCTGGTTGTAGAGATTAAGTAGCACTGTTGTTGGATGCATGTCTGTTTGAGCCCTAGAAGTGTGAAACTCTATTAACAACTCCTAGCAAGTTAAAGCCCCTGGGTTGCCCATCTAGCCTTGCCAATGGTTCAGGTAATTTTGGCTCTTGGCTTCTGGTGCTAAGCGCCACCAGCAGCACTCCCATCTCCACTGATATTAACAAACTCAACTCTGTGATCACCTCTCCCATGGTCAGCCCTGGCCTGCAGAGAGGACCACTGTAGACCTTCTTAGTGATGCCCGTGTTCCTCTCTCGTGACCATGCTGAATGATACCTTAACTGGTGGAACATAATCTGATGGTTATTCCAGCTTAACTAATAAATTTATTCCAGCATGCCCCCTTCTCTCAGCCTTTATTCTTTACTACCTTTTGGGAAAACCAAACATTACCACCTCATTTGCCATGGGCCATCACTTTCCTCAGACTTCTGGGAACTGCTCTGGGAACAAACGTACCCACCGCCTGAGGTTCTGCCAGGTTGTCAGATCTCATGCCCTGAGAAAGTGCCCCAAATCAGTAAATCCTTATTCACCAAATTGTATGTTCCTGTCCCTTTGATAAAGCTCCCTCTAAATCCAATGCACCTTCCCAGCTCCTGCTGGTGTAAGGTAGCTATTCTTGCAGCTCACTGGGTGTTTAGTTTTGTTCTGCCCAGCATAGCACCATGCAGGTCATGCCGGGATTTAACCCTAGTCATCAAGCTGGCAACCAGGAGAGGAGTTGCAGCAGCTTCTGAGAGGGGTATCTTGCTTTGCATGGGAAAGGCCTGGGCTGCATCTTCCAGCATGGGAACTTATGGGTCAGGGTCCCATGGTTTTCCACCCAGGGCTCTGACCTTAGGACAACAGACCTTCCTTGACTGAGTATTTCACAACCTGGAACTCTGCAACTTTAACTTTCAGATCTTTTGTTTGCTGCTCAGTTGTATTTTTTCTTCCACTTTGTAAGCTATTAAACTGGCCAATGGCTCTCACACTGAGCCTTTAATGGCTTTTTAGTAGCACTCAGTTTCTTGTTTTTCCTTTGTAGTTAGCAATGCAATTTGTCAGTAACCAGTGAACTCTGCTATCTTTGTTGGTATTGTTCCTTTTTGTCTTTCAAATGCTTTCCAGGTCATCATTGATGAGCTTAGCAAGTGGGCTGCCTTGTGCCAAGGACTAACCATGTCTGATACACCACTCAGAATGGGATCATCCTAGCCTGCTGGAGTGAACTTATCCCCCAAACCTACCTCATTGCCTCTTTTCTTGGGACACAAGGGGCGCCATTTATATTAGTTCAGGTCCTCAAGAGGCAGGCACAAGACAGAATTAGACATGTGTATTAGTTACCTAAGGCTGCTCTAACAAATTACCATAAATTTAGTAGTTTCAAACAGAAACACACAGTTCTAGAGGCCAGAGTTTCCAAAATCAGTTTCAATAGGCCAAAATCAAGCTGTCAGCAGAACCTCACTCCCTCTGGATGCTCTAGGGTAGAATCTATTGTTTGCCTCTTCCAGCTTCTGGGGGCTGCTGGAATACCTTAACATTACCATCTTCAAATGTCTCTCTCACTGCTAGTTTTCACATTGCGCTCTCCTCTGCTGGCATTTATGTCAAATCTTGCTTGGCCTCTCTCTTATAGGGGCACTAATGATAGAATTTAGGGCAAGCCTGGGTAATCCAGGATAATCTCCTCATTCCCACGTCCTTAACTAATTACAGCTGAAAAGACTCTTTTCCCAAATAAGGTACATTTACAGATTTTAGGGATTATGACCTGATATCGTCATATATTAAATATAGCCTCCTATGATATGTAAGAGATTTATTGGAGAAATACCTGTGAAGAGAAAGGGGAAGGGAACTAGAGGTGGTGAGGGTAAACCTTCAGTGCAGTTCTGACATCTCTGAAAGAGAGTGAGAGAGAAGGGACAATGTGTACAAAGTGTTTCAGACTGCAATGCAATTGCAGGAAAGTTTGCCCAGGTTGATGGGAAGTCCTCTAGTCAAAGTACTTCACTGAAAAAGTCTTGTGTCTGCAGGAATGGATCTGTGTCCATAAATTCATTTGCAAAGTCATTGGCTTGGTGCAGCCCATTGGAAGTGTGACCTGGACAAAAATATGGTGGCAGATCCAGAAGATCAAAAGCTTGAGTCCTTAGTCAACTGCGCTCTCTAAAGCAGGAGAGCTGAGCAACGCATTTTCATGGCCACCACATTGATCTGTGTACCTTTCCCTCAGATATTGTCAATCTTCACATTTCTAAAGGACCCTCACTAGTTAGGCAACCCATTAGCCATTAACAAATAATTAATTTAGATTTGTGCCAAACTCTCTTTTTCCAAAAATTGGAACAAATATTATTTCCTAAATTTTTGCTCAGAGGGAGGATTTCTCTTCACTAGTATCTTTTAGGGACACCCTAAGTGGGCTGTGATAAAGCAGTGATCTACTCTTGGCTGCTGACATAATACCTTGTAGACCTATCCTTAAAGAAGTCTGTGTTTTTCCTCCCCTATCAGCTAGTTGTAAAGCACAGCTTATGAGCTCATAAGTGTTGGTGAGGAAGAGGCATCAAGGCAGTGGGGTAGGTCCCATGCAGTTTGATTTACCAAAGCATGAAATTTACTTATGCTGTCTAGATCATCTTGAAGCTGGTCATGAATGTACCATTTTAAGTGTGGAATGCTGTTGCACATGTTCAAATTTATAATTTGGCACATCAAATAAAGCCTCCTTTGTTATGGTCAACTCTGATCACTTAGTCACATGATGTCGTGTACCTCAGCCAGACTTAGTTCCAAGCCAAGATGTACTTTACAAATGAAGGTTAGCAGTTGGAAAATAACAGCATGTCCTTAGTCCCAAATCCTAAAATCTGTGTTGTGATTCTTCTATTGAGCCTTCTGTCTGCTGAAGTCACGTTAAGAATCATTGACTCTCTTTGGTCATAAATTATAAATGGCAGGGTCACTGACACCACACCTTGTGCCCAATGTTGAGGCTTTTCGTACTCTGGAACTCACTTAAAACTGACAGCTTTATGTATTACCTTGTAAATGAGTTGGGACAGCATATCCAAATATGGTTTATATTCTCTTCAAAAATCTAAAAAAAAAAAAAAAGGTCTATCAAGCATTGTGCTTCCTTCTTAATGGTAGAATGCTAAGTTTAGACAATTTGTCTCATTTTACAGAGGCTATCTTGACCTGCCACAGGCTACCACTCCTGTAGAAACTTCATCTATGTGTCAGGTCTCCAAACTTTCAAGGGTTTGTTTCGCCTCCATTTAGCCTGCACGTACCTTTCAAACAGCATCTTCTTTTACTACTTCCTGTTCACCTGGTTTATTTAGCATATTGTTCTAAATGTAATGAACCAGCATGACATTCTGTGGAATATCAAAGGAATCAAGGTCCCTCTAGTACATAAGAATGAAAGTCAGAGCTGACATAGCCTTGAAGTAAAAGAGTGAAGGTTAATCACTTCTAATTTTCTCTACTACCTGGTATAGAAAAGAAAATGTTTGCTGGGTCAATGACTGCATTAAAGATGCCAAGGGCTGTGATAATTTGCTCCATTGATGATACCACATTGTGAACAGCAGCTGAAGGTTGTGTCACAACCTGATTAATGTTATGACAATACATAGGTCTCCCTGAATATATATCAGGTTTTTGTACCAGCTAAATAGGAGAGTAAAAAGAGGATATGCTAGGAATCATCACCTCTGCATCTTTCATGTCTCTGATGATGGCACTAATCTCACAACACCGAGGGTATACTATTACTTTCAATAATGGGGTAGAAAGTAAAGGGGGCTTGTTACACCATGAGTTACAGAACCAATGTGCAGATACCCCCAGTTTTGGAGGGGGATAACCAAAAAGTGGGTCTGTAGTCCCAGTGGATCAACTGTGAGATAGACTTGGTCCAAGACTCCATCTATCACCATACCTCTGCAATCCCCTCTGACAGTTTGACTATGGTGGCATTTCAGCTCTTTGAGGGTGAGCATAAGTTCAGTGTAGCTTCTGTTCACTTCCTAATGAGTGTTTCCCTTTCTTCAGTGCATATTCAACCTGATATATGACCACATATCCTTCTGGAGAAGACTTAAGAAAGAGTTTTAGTAAACATTTGTGGCCATGTGAATGGTCTCCTCTAGTACCTAATCAAGGGACCCTGGGTTTGAGAAGTGGCCTAAGTTGAGAACCTAGGTAAGTGCTCTTTTATCCCCACAGTAACTTGCATCAAGTTTTTGCCACTAGACCTAGAATTTTTTCACTTTTATATGTCAAGGAGTATTTTAATGACTGCCCAGTTTTTCATTCCTCAGCATCTTCATACTCAATTAACCACCACGAGAGATCATTTTAGGTTAAAACACTTTGATTACTGCTCTACTCCATTGGCTTATTAGGGTAATTGCACACAGCAAGTCTCTAATGATTACACAGTGCCATATGGTCTCTATTCATCTGAAAATGAAACTGGGGGCCCAATTTTATGATGGCACCTTCAACATCATCTCTGGTCTATAGAAAAGAGCTACCATAGAGCTTTTTGAGGGTACTGGTTTTCCCCACGCCAATGCATTTATTAATACTTTGACGAAGGTGATGTCCTCTGGGCCCTACCAAGAGGAGTGGCTAGAGTTGGCTAAACAGATTGCACATAGTAGCTATATTCCAGTGTCATCTTCCTAAACCTTCATACTCCTTCTATTCAATGCCAGGTATGATATCTTATCCTCACTGTCTTTAGGCCACCAATGAGCTCATACTTTAAATTTTATTCATCATTTCTAGTTTTTTTGTATTTGGAATTTTTTTCTGGTTATACAGTATGCCAGATTGCAAGAAAAGTGTTAGTCTATGGTTTAAGAGTAACGTTTATATTACTTAGTATGACATCTACATTTATTCATTATTTTATATTCCTCTTGACTGCAAAATCTTGTTATGCTTTAATTATCAGTTAAATACTTCTTACCATATTATTAATATTGTTTAATGTTTTTGTGTGTAAGCCTCTCTTATCAATGCACAACTAAGTTTTCATCTTGGTTTCTTTTGTGTTTTTATAAATCTCTGATTATTCTCTGCATTCTAGTGAGTTTCTTAGTACTGCATTTCTACGTATTAATTCTCAGTTTGACTGTGTACACTATACAGTTTATCTGCTTCATTGCATTTCTCATTCTAATTGCTCTATTTTATATTTCAGCATCTTAAATTAAAATTTTACATTTGTTTTTACTATGTCTCATTATTTCTTTTTTATTTTTCAAATTGAGTAATACCTTTGTTTTTCTCATTGGAAATTTGCAATACATTTATTTTAAAGTTTTTGTTAGATTTTTAAAATGAGATGGATTTCATCTGGAGTGAATTCCTGTACCAAGTATTAATTTTGTTGGTTGCCTTTCCTAGCACTGGAATTTCTATTAGTATTTTATTGCTGTATAAAAAATTACCACAAACTTAGTGGCTTAAAACAACATTCATTTATTATCTCACACTTTCCATGTTTTAAAAGTCTAGGGACAGCTTAGGTGAGTCCTGTGATCAAGGTCTAACAGGCTGCAATTAAGGTGTCAGTCAGGACTGAGGCCTCATCTGAGGCTTGAACTTTTCTCTCAAGTTATGTGGTTGCTAGCATAATTTGTTTCCTTGCATCTGTAGAACTCATGGTGGTTTGCTTCTTCAAGGCCAATAGGAGAAAACATCTCTGACCTTTTTTATAGAGCTCACCTAATTAAGTTAGGCCCATCTAGGATTAGTTCATTTTTTATTATCTCAGAATCAGTTGATTAGGGACCTTAATTACATCTCCAAAATCCCTTCTCTTTTTGCCATATGATGTAGCATAATCCCTGGAGTGCCATTCATCATATTCACAGGTTCTGCCTACTCTCAGGGGGAGAGGATTACACAGGGCATGTGCACCAAAGGATGGGAATCTTGAGGGTCATCTTAGAATTCCGCTCATCACATGTCTTATAGATTATTTGGGTGGGGAAGGTACATAAATTTTCAGCATACATTTTACCTTCTACTTGCTTTCTTTACCCACCCCTGAGGAATGGTTTTGCTGCCTCCCTTAAACATACTGATCCCCAATCCAGAACCATTTCTTATAACTTTTTAAATGCCAGTTTCCCACAATGATGTTGAAGATGCTGAATACAGAGTCTGGCTGGTGGGGAGAGAAATGTAGCTGGCCTTAGGTCCTGGTCTAGAGGCTGTTCTAAGTCTTCTGCTTCCCTAATTTGGACTATAATCCCAGGCAACATTCTACGAGAATATATATTTTAAATGATTTATTATTTTTTAATCTTCGTTTTAGGACTTGGAAGAGCCAAAACCCAGACCCTTTGAAAAGTGAACTTGGCACTGTTTTTATGTGAAACTCTTTAAGTTTCCTTTGTCCCCACTGTCAGCTTTTGGTCCAAAGCCCAGCTATTCTATGGATCTACTCCCCACTGACAATTTTGCTTTTCTGTCCAATTCTAGTCCATCATGACATTTAACTCTTAAATTCTTTGGTATTCTCATTTTATATTACTTCTCTGTCACTTGTTTATCTATAAAACAGAGACACTTTTCAAGAATGAATTATGTCATTTTCATCTAGAAGTCTCTCAATGTGGGTTTTTTCTTTATAAAATGTATTAAGTTTGTTATTGTTTCTGATTTCAAATTAAGCATTTTTGTGATTTAATGAGAGAACTTAACTCATTTACATTTATTGCTTTGCAAATAGATTTGGCCTTTCTGTAACATTGGCCCTGCCTGAGAGTCCCATTAGTGGACATGAAATGCAGTGAGTGAGTCCATTCATGAACAGAATCTGGTGAGTAGGTTCTGTCCCTCTGGATCACTGTGTTGACTTGTCCCATTAAAAATATTTGAGCCTGGCTAGAGTGGCTCAGTGGTTGAGCATTAACCCATGAAGCAGGAGGTCACAATTTGATTCCCAGTCAGGGCACAGGCCTGGGTTTCGGGCTCTGTCCCCAGTAGGGGGCATGCAAGAAGGCAGCTAATCAATGACTCTCGTTATTGATGTTTCTATCTCTCTCTCTCTCCCTTCCTCTCTCTGAAATCAATAGAAAATATATCTTTATTGATTTCAGAGAGAGGAAAGGAGAGGGAGAGAGAGAGAGAAACATCAATGATGAGAGAGTCATTGATCGGCTGCCTCCTGCATGCCCCTGACTGAGGATCGAGCCCACAGCCTGGGCATGTGCCCTGACCAGGAATCAAACCCGGATTGCCTGGATCCTAGGTCGATGCTCAACCACTGAGCCACGCCTGGCCGGGCGAAACATATTTTAAAAAATATTTGAATATATAAAAAAATCTTGTCACAGTCTCTAATACTAGCAGAAAGTTGATTAATGTAATAAACAGAGTTATTAATAAAATGTCTACATGAGATTTAAGTGCAGATTAAGTCTTGGTCTTCCTCACAAGGGCTTGCCTGAAGAGCTGCCACTACTGATGGCTGCAGTCTTTCCTCCAAAGACTTTTGGTGTAAATAAGGCAGTGGCTTGTTTTAGCTGCTTTCCTTCAGTTGCTATGAACAGCTTCAACTGCCTACTTCTTAGAGCTTGTGAGTAAAGAAACATTTTTAAAATAAGATTTTAATTTAAAATAATTTTAAATTTATATAAAATTTAAATATGAGATGATGCAGAGAGTTCCTGTGCACCCCTCACTCAGTTACCCCTAAGGTTAACACCTTGTATAAAACAAGATACGTTTATCAGAAGACTAATGGTACTTCACTTCAACTGAATTCTAGATTACATTCAGATTTTACCAACATTTATACTAATGTCCTTTATCTATTTCAGGATCCACTCCAAAATAACAAATTGCATTTAATCATGATGAATAGATTTTTAATCTCTAAATAACATAGACCCAAAAACATTTGATTTGACAACTATAGAACAAACTGTTGCTGTGTCTAGGATATATGAGTTTTGAAGCTAAGATTCATAGGGACCACTGATACTGTCTTCTGTGAGGAGCTTTGTGATTAAGGCCAAAGACAGAATCACACATAAGGAAGAAATTTTTATTGGTTGCCTTGACAATGTGGAGTGCAATGTAAGTGGAGAAAAGTAAAAACATCAAGGCATTGGTGTCATGTTTAATTGTGCCTCTTATGGATAGGGATTTGTCACTAATACAGAAAAGAAATGTCAGGAATTCAGAACAGGTCAAGCTGAACCAAAGGAGAGTCTCAAAATTGATAGCAGACCAGTTAACACCCCAGAGAGCTGGACTCGCTAAGCTGGTTTCCCTGGATACTGGAAGACTCCCTACCCAGTGGAGCTGAATGATCAATTGTTGAACATTTGGCTAAGTGTTCAGGAAATGTACTGTGTGTTCATATTGGGGGTGTATAGTTGCTAAGAAGGCAAACTCTCTTTAGAGTCTTATAGGTAAGTGAAAGAAGATACTCTTTACAAAGATACAACCTGATTATCAGGAAAAGCTTACCTTTGTGTACTTTGGATACTCTTGTACCCGTACTAGTACCTAGGAGAGGTGAAACTTTTCAATATTAAATGCCCTGCTCTTGACTATATTATTGACTATATTCAATAATATTGTAATAACAATGTATCGTGCCAGGTGGGTACTTGAAATATTGGAAGGATTGCTTTGTAAAATATAGGATTGGCTTACCACTATGCTGTACACCTAAAACTAATACAAAATAATATGAAATGTAAAGTGTAATTGAAAAATAAAAACAACAACAAATGCCCTACTCTTAGCTCATCAAATGCTGAGAGGATTCAGGGGAATGCATAAAGTAGCACTCCAGTCTTGAGTCAGGCACTCCAACCCACACAGAGTCCAGTGGAATTAAGGAATGACTTCTCATCCCTGTTCATCTCATGCTCCTAGCTCTCCAGGCTCAACTCTTGAGCTGCCTTATGAGTCTTCTCTTGTCACAGTTAGTCTGAAATTCAAAACCTCTGCTTCTTTGGACTTCCTTGCTCTCTTTTCACACCTCCCGGCTACTACTGGCCCCAGTTTCTTCTAGACCTCAGAAGAATTATTATTCAGTTCAATCTGTGTCTATTTTAGACAGGATTGGAATGGTGTGGGGATGGCTGCATTTTGGATTGTATGGGAGGGGAAGCTGCAAAGCCATCAGACATTACTCAGACATATTACAGTGCAGACGTCCTGTGCACTGATATGCTAAGAGCATCCTGGTTTCTTGCTCTAGTTTTAGTTGCACTACCAAAAGCCTACTTTTTTCACCCTTGCTTAGGTATATAACAGGAAGCCAGAAGGGAGCTGGCATTTTCAGGAATCAAGAAGGGACAGTGGGCGAGTGGGACAAAGATGAAGAAAAAATTGTTCTGCTTTACATTTTAAATACTTTTGAGTTCTATAGATTTGCCAGTTCCCTCCCCTCTCTCCCCCATTCCCCCTTCCCCCTCTCTCCTGTGCTTCTATTTGGACTCTGTGTGGGCTTGTTTTTCTCCTCTGGTGCATTGGAAAGTCTACATTCTACTTTTTATTACACTAGTGATTATTTTTTATTGCTTATACCAGATTTGAAGTTCTTTCTCTCTACTGATCAGTGTAAAAAATTAGAGAATGTTTATTGCAAAACTGAAATTTAAACCCAAGCAGTTTTATTCCAGCATTGTTATTCTTAATTATTAAGCTCTTAAGCTACCCAATGATGATTCAATCATCTTCATTTATTTTTTATTTTTAGTTTTATTTCCTAGCTTTTTTTTTAACAAAAATTATTTAGAGCAAGATTTGTTGAAGTAGGGTTACATACTCCTAGGATATCCCTTGCCTGTGTTTATCTTAGCCAGCAAAGAATGGGCTATTTTACTGGAATGCCATTTATCTGAAGGCTTGGGAAAGTGTTGTTGAATCCTTTTGTCATATATATTTACAAAGGAATCAGAAGAATTCTGGTTTTGTATGTACCTTCTGTGTACACAGTGTGTGTGTGTGTGTGTGTGTGTGTGTGTGTGTGTGTGAGAGAGAGAGAGAGAGAGAGAGAGAGAGAGAGAGAGAGAGAGAGAGGAGAGAGAGAGATATTACCTAGAAAAAAAATATGCGAAGAGTATATGGAAAATTTGGCATATTATGTACTCCAGGAAACAATTAGTATTATTAATTAGTATAAACAATTAGTATGATAGATGAAACAAAGTGGGGTATGCCATGATGTTAAAAACATATACTCATGTCATCCACCCCATGGCTTTTGCAAGTCTATCAGACAGAGGAGCAGGGCTGTGTGATTGTATACTAAGTCTGTGGGGGGCCCATGTAGCTTTGTTAAAAAAAGTAAAATTTACCACTTTATAAATCATTGCTTTATTTCTCCACTTGAACCAATGACCAACCAACCAAGCTAAGCTCCATCAGTTCAATCAATTCAAATTTGTGCTAAAATTGTGCTTTATTAAATGTTAATTTATAGACATGTGACTTTGTTTCCTTCCGTTTCCAACCAAAGTGAGTTCTCTTTTCACAAAAATATCCTCAAATGTTATATTTTATTTACTTGTACTTTTTTACTTCACTGAAATGTCATTTACCATTTAAAAAATTTAAAAATTATATTTCTCTTTGGAACCTGGATCTGTGAAGCACAATCATGAACAGAGTGAAAGTACAAAGTATGATAAAGAAATGGAGAACAATATGAAATCATCATAGATTGCAGTAGATGAAGGCATTATCCCTAAGCTTCCCACAATGAACTTGACAACAAAGACTATGATCACTCTTCCCGACCACACCACTAAATTGATACCAAGCAGTAGTTATCAGTCTAGAGAAACTCTGAGTGCACCTAAATACCAATTTAAAAGTATAGGCTTTTATTATTGTAGAGATGCAAATGAACCTAAATTTTGGTATCTTTTATGTAAGAAAACAATGAATAATAACTTCATGAAATAATCATTCTTTCCATACTATTTACAAAGAATTTCATTCACTCTCTTTGTACATGTAAGGTTATTTTTTTTCTTTTTTTCCAATCCCCAAGCTCAGACATATCTCAGAATTTTCTTCAGTGAAGAAAAACTTCCTTCGATTAATTTTTAGCTTTTTAACTCTTTCTTCTGTCTTATCCTGGAATTCCTATTATGTATAGGTTGAGTATTTCATATTTGTCTTTTAGGTATCATTATTTGCATCTCTTAAACTTTCCTTCTTTTTATAGGTGATTTTCCCTGACTTTTTGTGTTCTCCTTAATATATTTAAGTCTTTTTAGAGAACACTTTCTGCTATTCTGGGGGGTTTCAATACAATTCTTTTTATTACCTTTTAACAATATCTTATTTGAAAGTGTTCTCATGCCAGAAATAGTGAGCTAGTTTACTTTCTGGACAACTGAAGAATAACTAAACAGAGTTGTAAGACAAAAGAGTTGTAAAAATATAATCGCCCCAAATCTGATTGAAGGCATTAAAGACCTACCTAGGTAGAGAAGACTTGCAAGACTAATATGTTCAGAGAAGGGAAGATCAGGCAGGTATGTGTCAGATATTTGGTCCTGTTTTTGTTTTTTTTCTACCAGAAATTAGAATAAATACTGAGAAATGGAGAGAACCTCCCAATAGCCAGGATTTCTCCCATTTTTATATGTTATGACTTATTCTATGGGAATCTGGGAAAGGGGGGTTGGATTTCTGTGCTAGTACTAACAATTTACCTCTAAGTGTCCCAGTAGATGATTATGGGACACACAGGGTTAAGAGGGTACAGAGAAGGAAATACATGGCTGCCTCTGACTTCCAGGAGCTCACAATAGTTATCTCTTGGGACACTCTTTTACACAATTCTGCCTGTAGAAAGCAGATTATTAATTGACATGTGAAGCATTGGGCAAAGAGTAGAAATATACTTAACAACACATACTCTTTGCTTTTAATGATTTTAGAGTCTAGGTATATGGGGTGTTATGGGGACAGTATAAATGTTTGGATGCTCCCAGAAGCAGACCTGAGATAAAGATTTGGCAACTCATTTATTTGTGTTTCTAAATTTAGTAAGTTTAGTTTCTAAGGAGAAGAAAATTTAGTTTCATTGACATTCAATCCTCTGATTTTATACTTGAGAATAGATCATTTAAATATATTTTTTAATATTCTATCAGATCTGAGTAGTTACTTTGTGCATGTGTGTAAGTGTCTGTATGTGTGTGTGTGCACATGTGTGTGTGTATGTGTGTGTGTGTGTAAAAGGTAGATGTACTGCTATCATATGTCACTTCTGCTAGAATACACTTTTGATAGATTTAGCCTGAGGAATATCACCAACTATTGTCATCTTCTTTCAACAGCAGGGGCCAAAATAAGAATGCATAGCATTAGATTGTATCCCAGTGGAAAAGAACTGAAAGATGCTTTGAATCAGAGTAGGGAGATTTGCAGCATTCTTTTATAATTGATGTTTTTCTGGTCCTTGAACTAAAAGGCATTTATTGCCCTCTGCTATAAACTGGCAACCTCTGTGATAAATTCACTTTGAACTGTAAAACAGAGATCTTTAAAGTATAGATTATAAAGAAATGATAGTTTCTAAGAGGGTGCCCAGTATGAGACAAATACTTCCATTCACCATATAGATTTATATTTTACCTTGTGGATTAAGAAAGAGAAAGTTACTCTTTTTCACAAGGATCAGTGAACTAAGTCTCAGTAATAAACTCAAAATTTAATTTTATAATTCCAAATTATTTCATACTGAAATAATAAAAAGTAGCTCAAAGTCAATATTGATCAAACATGTAATTTAAACCATGAGTAACAGCAATATCATCATATGGATATTGCCAGAACTATTTAAGAGACCCTGGTGGGCCAGGCGATAGGTGGATCAGGAAGTCCATCACTATTTGTAAGAAACAGCAATCCCACAGAAACCATGCTCAAAGACCTGTCATTACAGGGTTCCTTAATCTTATGGTTTCATCTAGTCAGTTCCAGCATCTTTACTAGTCAGTACCTAAAGAGATTTCTTTAACTTGAAACTGTTTAAGACCCATTGAGTCTACAATACGGTATAAAGTATATAGAGCTCACCAAAATTGAACTGAAAATTGTAACAACAGCATATTCAAACCTTAGATAGAAAATCCTCCTACTGATGTACCATCCTGGCATGAGGCATAAAAATTCTGAAATCATGGAAATGGAGGGAAGACAGAGAAGCCAGGTATTAAATAGGATATAGTATTAGAGGCCTACGGTAAGCATGTGTGGGAAGGAGCCAAGGCTGACTGCCAGGAATAAAATTTAGTAGAGAGGTGAGCCAGGGCACAGCTGATGATTTTGCCAAAACAGAAACCTGGAAAGCGGGTGAGGTAGCAGGAGGCAGAGTCACTGAGTCATCTAAGTGTATCAGGTAAATTATATCTCTTCCTGGCCTGGGACTGTTTATATTAGCCTGAATGGATGTGTGTCAGGGAAAGTGCTGACTAGAACTTGAATACTAGAATACTACCGAGACCACAAATAGGGCTGAGTCCAATAGTGCCTCTGAGGCAATTCTTTCTGCATTTATCTCCTGGTTTACCATGTTCTCTGCTAGTGCCTCTACTTCTAAGGTCTGTAGGCCATGTTCATCTGATGCTTATGATATCTGCATGAACTGCTGTTTTTTGTGTGTGTTTTTTAGTACAGAATTTCAGGTTTGTTTTAGAATAGGCAAGTTTTGAAGGGGGTGAAAATTAAGTGGAGCTCAAGAGAAAACACCCAGAATATGAGGTCTTGTTAGTGTCTTGTAGAAGCAATAGCATTCTGATTGGGTGAGGGCATAAAAAGAGGGAGATCCTGAAAGCTGGATAGAGTGATGCTAAGGGAAATTCCTGTTCCTTTGTGTTCCTCAGGACACCACTGTTCAATAGTCCTTGGAATCACATAATAGAGTGTGTGAAAAGTGTATCAAAGATGCATTATGGTCTAGAAATGTTTCCCATTGCTGGGATATGCAAGTTCCTACTTTTGGCTGGTAAATAGTAATTTTGTTTCTTAGTATGTATGTTAAGAGCTCATGAGTGAAGAAAAAGAAGGGGGTGTGTGGAGAGGCAGATGACTTCAAAGGTAATAACAATGGAAAATCAGTCCGGGGCAGAGGCGTCAGACGAGACCTCCAAAAAAGGGTGCTACCTGGGTGGAGTCCTGACAGCTGAGTGGGAATTACCCAGGGATAAAAGGTGTGGGTGGGTAGAGATGTGTGCAGAGGGCTTTCCAAGCAGAGAGGAAAGTTTTTGGATGAGAAAGCGGGAGACATTAAAAGAACTGCAAAATTTGCTGTGGTGCAGGTGGGAGGAGAGAGATGGCGAGATATGAAGTGGGAGGCGTAAGAAAGGGTGACATCATGAAGGGCTTCCCTCCCATTAAGGAATCTGGGCTTTTTCCTAATAAGCATGGGGAGCCCCAAAAGATATTCAGTGGTAAAATGTTAAGATCAGATTTGTGTCTAGAAAGTCTTCTGATAGCATGTGAAGGATTGATTAGAGGTGGGTAAAACTGGAGAGAGGAAAGCCATTTAACAGGCAACCAAAGTAGTGTAGGAGAGACTTGATGGTGGCCTAAAATACAGCAGTGTGGGTGGAGCTCAAGGTAAGTGGGTGGAGTGGAGAGATATGAAAAAGGTAGCTTTAGCTTTTCAACTGCTCTGGGTATTACTTCTTTTTAAAAAAATTTAAATTAAAAAATTCAGCTTTACTGAGGTATAATTGTCAAATAAAATTGTAACGTATTTGAAGTGTACAAAGTAATGAATTGATATACAAATGCGTTGTGAAAAGATCCTTCCTATCAAGTTAATGAGTTAATTCCCACATCTACCACTTCACATATTTACCCTCCGCCTCCTCCTTCTTGTGAAAACATTTAAGTTCTACTCCCTTAGCGTATTTCAACTGTTTAATAGTCTTATCAACTACAGTCACCATAGATCCTCCTACCTTATTCATTTGAATGCTGAAAATTGCACCCATTTACCAGCCTCTCCCTCTTTCCCGCCTCCCAGCCCCAGTCAGTCACTCTTCTATTCTGTTTCTATGCATTAGAGTTTTTGTTGGTTTGTTTTGTTTTTGACACCATGTACACCACAGTATTTGCCTTTCTCTGTCTGGCCTATTTCACCCAGCATAGTACCCTTCAAATTCATTCTTGTTGTTGCAAATGGTGGACTTTCCTTGCCTTTTAAGACTGAACAGTATTCCATTTGATATATATATATTCGGTATATACACACACGTCACAATTTCTTTATCTATCCATCTGTTGACAGACGCTTAGGTTGTTTCTACGACGTGGGTGTTATGAATAACGCTGTAAAGAACACAGGAATGCAGATCCCTCTTCAAGACAATACTTTTGTTTCCTTTGGTTATCTACCCAGAAGTGGGATTGCTGGATCACAGGGTAGTTTCTTTTTCAACTTTTTGAGGAACCTCCATACTGTTTTCCATAGTGGTTGTATGAATATTCCCACCAACAATGCACAGGAGTTCCTTTTTCTCTTCTTGCCAACATGTGTCATCTTTTGTCTTTACCATAATAGACATCCTAACAATTGTGAGGTAATGTCTTAATGTGGTTTTGATTTGCATTTTTCTGATGATTAGTGATGTTCAGCACCTTTTCAACACCTGCTGGCCATTTATATGTTTTACTCTTAACTATATCCTACCACTTAGGTCTCTATAATGCTGGGGGAAAAAGGGGTGCAGCTTTCTCTGCTTTCTTCTCAATAGGAACATCCCTGCTAGTGCCTTCTGCAAAAGGCTTCCTATACAACAGTGCCTTTTGTGACTACATGGGTGGATTTTATGTATTTGCTAGAATTTGGGTGGGAAAAACATCTTTCAAACATAGTGTTGAATTAGAAGAATTCCATTATTTAGGTTATTTTCTACTGGCGATTACTTGCCTCATGCCATTAACTACCTGCTGGTAACTACAAGTGGGTTTCAAGCCTTTTGTCTGCAGTATTAAGGAGGTCATCCTAGCTGTCTGTTTCATGCTCAGTCATGCTGAAAAAATCCTCCTGTGTCTGAGCTAGTGTCTCTGATGACACTTCAACAAGATCAATAATTAGCAAACATTTAGGTTCATAAAAATCGCCTGGGGAGCTTGTTAAATAATAGGACTCCTAGGACATGCCTTCAGATACTTTGATTCAGTATGTATAGGATGAGGCCCAGAATCTCCATTTTTCATAAGGGCTCTAGGAAAATCTGAAACAAATGCTCACCCAATTATATTACCTCCCTTTACATATAGGGGAAACCCCTTTTCTACAATTTGTTTATGTTTTACCTGGAACTTGAAATAAATCTATTACAGTAAGTAATAAATAAAAACATGATTCTGTATTATATTCATTTCCCTATTTTTATAAAGCTGTAATCAATTTAAAATAATAAAAATGTGGAGCTTGTTAGGTGAATAGTAAGGTATTCCAGGTTGTTAAAAGTGGCCTTGCATGACACTTAGAAATGAGGACATCCTGATGATAGGACAAGGGCAGTTATATCCTGCTGTGGGACTTACAGAATATGCACGTGTTGGAAGTGCAGGTGTGTCCTGGGAGCCTATTCTGTAGTCAGGCAGCGGTCAGTATCACTTGGGAGGCTATTAGAAATGCAAATTTTCAGCCCCACTGTGACCTGCTGAATCATATATTTTGGGTTGGGGTCCAGCAACCTGTGCTTTAACAAGCCCTTGGGTGATTCTGATGTACAGGAAAGTTGAGAATAATTGGTCTAGTGCACTTATGTCTTTCCAGGGAGACTGTATGTTTTGAGTTTTAAAGTTTAGTAGTTTCTCTTAAATTGTGGAGATGTTGCTCTTCTTGCTTCTCTTGAATAAATTCATATCTTAGAGAGTATACTTAATTGGGATTTGGTTTACCCTAAAATGACAACAAAACAAAACCAAATAGTGGATTTAAGTGGTAGAAATTGCTCTCTCAAAGTACAAGCTAGTTAGAACAATCCAAGACTGGCTTGACACACACCCCCCCCCCCCCCCCCCCCCCCCGCCACACACACACAATATTAGCGACCCAGGCTCTTTTTAACGCCTGGTCTTGCAGGCTTTGCATACTCAAGTTCTCCCATTACCTCAGCAGGCTGCCCTGACCAGAGCACAAGCACCCACATTCCTATCAGCAGAAGGGGAGAGGGGAGGATGCACACTTCACAGGGATGCAGACCTCACCCCCATGTGCATTCCACTGGCCGGCACCAAGCTTGTGGTCAATGTCAGGATATGTAGTCATGATGCAAAATGTTCCCACCTTCCCACTTCATATTTTAATCAGGTTTTTATTCATTCTCAATGAGCTGGGGAGAAGGATAGTTAATCCTATTGAAGTGAAAATGATTCTTATTATATCTATCTATTCCTCTGTCTCTCTACTTCTGTATCTATCTGAATGTGTACATAATGTTCCCATAACAAACGTCTGCTTTTCCTAAATATGATTCTTTGCCAGTGTGTGTTATATATGTGAATATATAAGGAAATTCCCATTTTTAGGATAATGCTTCTAATGGTCTACTTGAACAGAGTTTATGAGCAGTGCCATGTCAGAGAGTGATTCCAGAACCTTAAGGGAGGTATCAAATTTATATGATAATATCAGTGACTTATTTTAGACAGCTTTAAATAATTCGCTTTTTCCAACTTAATATTTCCTGATAGCTGAACCAGACAATGGCTGAATACAAATGTTTTATATGCTCTTTAGTGGAGACACCTACTGTAAAATGGTTATTGAAAAGCCTATGAATCATCCTTTCTCTAAAATATTCAGTTCTCTAAGCTGATTGCTATTAGCTGTTCATATTATTTTAATTAGAAGAAAACATGGCCGCTGAAAATCAGCCAAAGTTTCTATAAATAAAAGTATCCATCCTGCAGAATCCAATTTTAATTAACCTTTTACCACACCAACCTTTCCACTAGAATCTTTCAGGGCTTGCAGCCATTCATTTTGTTCAAAAGCCATATGGCCTATTTTTCATCCGTGTGTAATCCAGATCTACCAGAAAGTGCTCATGGAATACAAGCACGCTGTTCATCGGCTGACACCTATGTACCTTTATCTAAATGAAAAGATGCCCAAATGCAATACAGTGGGATGTGGTGAGGGGATAACAAACAAGATAGAATAAACTCTCTCTTTTGCCCCCCATTTATCTCCTCATTTGGGCCATAGTTTGTATCCTAACCTACTTTGGGCTTGTTGGGTTCCCTAACAATAGACTACTTACTGGTGATGCAGTAAGCACACCTGGCTGTAATGACTGGGAATCAATCTACTTTTTACTTCTAGTCATTATCCACATGAAAGGTGTTTTCACAGGCTATTTGTTGGAAAATCCATACTTGACATAAATCTTCATTTTCTGCAGATTGATTTTTGTGTGTTGCTATGACCGTGTCTGTGGAAGAAATGCCAGGTCAAAGTACAAAAGGTGGCTGGACCTGAATTTGCTTCAGTCCCTGGTTACCAGAAAGATCAGTTTCTCATTCTTATGCAGTCAGTGAAAACCATCAAGCACAACCATAGCAACCCCTGTTAGAAATGACCTTAATAAGCAAAGAGGCCTGATATTAATTCAGTTTCCATGGTTATATTCAAAATTATGTGATTTTTTTTCTTTTTAAAATTTACAACTCTCACAATTTGATGTGTTTATTATAGTAATCAAACATCAGCTATATCAAATTTACTAAGCTTACTAAAATAACTAAGTTATAAAACTCTGTAATTTGCAAATAATATCCTAGATCTACAGTGGTGATTCAGGGAATCTAGTTTTAAGTGGGAAGCATAAGCCTCTTAATGGCTGACCATTGAATGCTTGGAACTACTGATTGCTATGATCCTGCACTCTCTGGTGTTTCTACTTATCTGACCACCGTTTTCTGCCTTTTGGTTATATCTTTTTCTAAAGCTCAATTCCTTATAGGAAAATGCTTTGTAATCTATATATATATTAATATATAAATGTTAGTTATTGCTACTGGGCAGGACAGAAAATTAGACAATTAGGCAAATGGTTAAAACCAAGGGCTCAGAGAGTATAGAATCTTGCTAAAAGGACAAAGCGAGGTGAGTGTTGGGTGTAAGTAGAAAGAAAAGGACATTGTGTATCTGGTGTGGGTGAGCCATCAAGCTAGGGCCATAGGCAGTTCTGACATGGCCCCCACACTTCAGCCCTCTCCTCCATCCTGCCCAAACATTCCCCTTACTCGCCTCTGCTCATGCTTGGTAGGCATTGGATGCCACTTCTGTGATTTCATTACAAAAGACAATGACTTCCATCTTGCTGGCACTGTCTCTCTTGCTGGCACTCTCTCCCCCTTTAAAGCTTTTTCACTCTCGTGGAGCAAGCTGCAGTGTTGTGAGCTGCTCTATAGAGAGATCCACACAGTTGAGCTGGGAGTTGAGTCATGCCTGGAATCCTGACCCACAGAGACTGTGAGATAATTGCTGTTGCTATTTTAAGTCACCAAGTTTGGGATAATTTGTTCCACAGCATTCGATAAATAATGGAGCTGGACTGTAAAACAGCTATACAGGGGGCAGGGGACAGGGTTGGAATATGGAACCGAAGGGTCCTCTCGGCATGCAGACAGGGATCAACATCCAGAGGCACACATCAGGAAGAGTAGAAAGGAGCATGGGGGAGAGAAAAAGAGACAAAAACATAAAATATAATCTCACTCAAAGTTTCATGTTTAAACTGGAAACAAGGCAAGAGCAACATGAACATTGAAAAACAGGGCAGAAAAGTTGTAGCACAGCACAACCAGAGAAAATCTTGGCCCTCAGCGTGGAGCATATTGCATGATACCCTGCTCATCCTCACAGGTTGCTAACACCCAGGGAATTACACTTAGAGGAGTCATTGTGTTCATGGCATCTCCTCACAAAATCCTTGGTTAAAGAACTTGCAATATCTATACTGTCACAGGGCAAACAAAACTCAGACTTATGAATTGCAAATTATGTACCTTCTATCTCCTGCCTTATCGTGTTTTATTTTCATCTTTGATTATGGAGTGGTCTTTTCCCTCTGATTCATGCAGATGCTATGGAATGACGTGAGTGCTGTGTGTGTGTGATATAACCTGGGGAAAGTATACTTGATGTGCCATCTGAAGCCACTTACTATGGCCATCCCCTCTGAAATGCCTCTCTCTCACAAATCTTGGTGTTTGCAGGATATGTCACTGAGAAAAAACACACACATGTTTCTGCAGACATCTGTGGCTGAGCTGATAATAACAAAGAACTTTCTGCAATTGTCATCCAAGTTGGAGTTCAGAGAATGCTCACAGTTCCACCAGGGACTGCTGAGAGGATTGCTTCAGGGATGTTGTGAGTGATAATCCTAGAACTCAGATACAAAAATTCCCCTTAAGTCTTTTGAACTAAAAGTTTTCCAGGAAGACTTCCTTTAGCAGTTTGTGCCTAGGTCCACTGAATGAGAGAGCTTCATCTAATTGACTGGTTGGCTCTCAGCACATGCCACTGTTTGTGTCCCTCAGATTTTCTGGAAGAGATTTGGCGGCTGTGTAGGTAGAAGTGACACCTATGATCAGAATCAGCTATTCTTTTTCTTTGCTCCAGATACCAATTTGTGCCTCCTGAAGAGAAAGAGATGGCTGATGTATCCCTGCTGAGGCACCTCTCAGCCTACCCATGGCGTGGAGCTAAACCATTCTTAGTGTCACATACTCTAAGTGTTAGCATTTTCCTCAATATTTATGGTGGTGGTTCTGCTATGTTCAGGAATCTCTATAGCCAACAGGTAAGCTGTATTTTCTTCTATGTCCTGTTTGAGATAATTCAATGGCACCCAGGCATCCTTGTGATACATCTCAAATGTGGGCCTCTACTGCCTCTGGAGCCACAGCTTGTCCCCATGATGAAAATTGTGGTGCTGAATGGGCACTATCTGACAACTCACTGCAATTAGAAAAAAAATCTCTCTTTATCTGCTCGTCTTAGAGTTTGGCTTCCATTGGGAGGTGGGGAACGGGCAGTTTCTTCAGTATATCATTACAGATCCAAACCTTAATTATAAGCATATGAAGATATATTTATAAAATTATTTTTTATTTTTTTATTGAATTTATTGGGGTGACTTTGGTTAGTAAGATTATATAGGTTTCAGGTGTATAATTCTACAGTACATCATCTGTATATTGTATTGTGTGTTCGCCACCCCTAGTCAAGTCCCCTTCCATCACCATGTATCCCCATCCTTTGCCCTCTTCTGCCTCCCCCCTTCCCCTGCCTTCCCTCTGGCAATCACCATACTGTGTCTGTGTCCATGAGTCTTTTCTTTTTTCCTTTGCTTAGTCACTTCACCCTTCCTCCCCCAGCCCCCAACCCCCTCCACTCTGACAGCTGTCAGTATGTTCTCTGTATCCATGAGTTTGTCTCCATTTTGTTAGTTTACTTTGTTCATTAGATTCCACATATAAGTGAAATCACATAATACTTGTCTTTCTCTCACTGACTTATTTCACTTAGCACAATACTCTCCAGGTCTATCCATGCTGTTGCAAAAGGTAAGACCTCCTTTTTTACGGTCATGTAGTATTCCATTGTGTAAATGTACCACAGCTTTTTTATTCACTCATCTACTGATGGGCACTTGGGCTGCTTCCAAATTTGGCTATTGTAAATAATGCTGCCTTAGACATAGGGGTGCATATATTCTTTCAAACTGCTATTTTGGGTTTCTTTGGATATATTCCCAGAAGTGGAATTGCTGGGTTATAAGACAGTTCCATTTTTAATTTTTTGAGCTAACTCCATACCGCTTTCCATAGTGGCTGCATCAATCTGCATTCCCACCAACAGTGCATAAGGGTTCCCTTTTCTCCACACCCTCACCAACACTTGTTTGTGGATTTATTGATGCTAACCACTCTGACTAGCCTGAGGTGATATCTCATTGTGATTTTAATTTGCATTTCTCTGATGATTACTGATGGTGAGAATCTTTTTATATGCCTATTGGTCATCTGTATATCTTCTTTGGAGAAGTGTTTATTGAAGTTCTCTGCCCATTTTTTAGTTGAATTGTTGTTTTTTGGTGTTGAGTTTTATAATTTCCTTATAAATTTTGAATATTAAGTCCTTATCAGATGTATCATAGGTGAATATGTTCTCCCATTCAGGGGGTTGTCTTTTCATTTTGTTGATGGTTTCCTTTGCTGTGCAAAAATGTTTTAGTTTGATTTACTCCCATTTGTTTATTTTTCCTTCTGTTTCCCTTGCCCAAAGTGATACTGCCTATGATTTCTTCTAGGGCTTTTATGGTTTTGAGTCTAACATTTAAGTCTTTAATCCATTTGGATTTTATTCTTGTGTATTGTATAAGAAGGTGGCCTAGTTTGATTTTTTTGTACGCATCTGTCCAATTTTCCCAGCACCATTTACTGAATAGACTATCTTTATCCCCTTTGTATTTTTGCCTCTTTTGTCAAATTTTAATTGACTATAAAGGTGTGGGTTTATTTGTGGCTCTCTATTCTGTTCCATTGATCTGTATGTCTGTTTTTATGGCAGTACCATGCTGTTTTGATTATTATGGTCTTATAGTATAGTTTAATATCAGGTAACGTGATTCCTCCAACTTCGTTCTTCTTTCTCAAGATTGCTGTGGCTCTTCTGGATCTGTTGTGGTTCCATATAAATTTTGAAATATTTTTTCTAGCTCTGTGAAATATGCCATTGGTATCTTAATAAAATTATGCTGAATCTATATATTGCTTTGACATTTTAATGATGTTAATTCTTCCTATTCATGAACAGGGTATATGCTTTCACTTATTTGTATCTCCTTCAGTTTCTTTCTTTAGTGTTTTATAATTTTCTGAGTTCTAGTCTTTTACATCCTTGTTTAAATTTATTGCCAGGTGTTTTTTTTGTTTGTTTGTTTTGTTTTTTTGAAGCAATTGTAATTGGGATTTTTTTCTTAGTTTTTCTTTTTGATAGTTTATTGTTGTATAGAAATGCAACTGATTTCTGAATATTTGTTTTGTATCTTCCTACTTTACTGACTTAATTTATCAATTCTAGTAGTGTTTTTGGTGGAATCTTTAGTGTCCTCTGTATACAATATCATGTCATCTGCAAATAATAACTCAGTTTTTTGACCACTGAGTATGATGTTGGCTATAGGTTTGTCATATAAGGCCTTTATTACTTTAGAGTATGTTCCTTCTATTCTCACTTTACTGAGAGTTTTTATTATAAATCAGTGCTGGACTTTATCAAAAGCTTTTTCTGCATCTATTGATATGATCATGTGGTTTTTATCCAAAAAGTCCCTGCTGATGGTAGGAGATAAGACAATAGATCTCCAGTTTCAATGTGCAGAAGAGTCACCTGAGATACTCCTAAAAATATGTATCACTGGACTCTATTGCAAAGATCCTAATTTGCTAGGTTTGGGATGAGGCCCGGTTAAAAAAAAAAAAAAAAAATATATATATATATATATATATATATATACACACACACACACACACAAACACACACACACACAAACACACACACTTATATACATTTATTGATTTGCAGATATTGTATAAATCTTGCAACCTCTGCATCAATTTCAAACATCTATGAACTTTTTATAGTAAAAAATTATCTTACTTATACCATCCTCCTTTTATTTTCCATTCAATATTATTTTATTACTCTTTACTTTCTATATATTGGTTATCTTGTAATTTTAAATAATATGCTTAAAATTTTGTTTTGACTCATCATTTATAGGTAGTCCCTCTTTCTTAATACCATAAATGAGCTATTATGTAAATTATTTTAAAGAACAGTGTATTTTTCAAACTCTGGCACTAATGCCTGTGTGGATTTTTTTTTTTTTTCTATTCTGCACTCCTTTCCAACAGCTGCCTGAGAGAGGAAGGAAAATTTTGTGAATCTTTACATGTCTGAAAAATTCTTCATTCTACTCTTATCCTTGAATAAAAAAATTCTGTTGAAAATGATTTACTCTCTGAATAATCAGGTGCTGTTGTTGAAAGATTGATGTAATTCTGATTCTCCTTTTTGGATATCACCTCTTATCATCATCATCATTATTATTAATTTTTTAGAATTATCTCTTTATAACGGTATTCTGAAAAGTCATGACAATATGCTTTCTTTAGATATTAAAAAATAATTTTGCTGGTATTTTGTTGAGTCATTTTGATCTGAAAAATGAGTACTCTTTGGTTTTAGAAAAGTCTCTTCATAAAAAATATATTTAGCGCCATGACTTTTCTTCTATTCTTCTTATGAAACTCATATTAATTGGTTATTTGAGCTCTTGATTTGATGTTCTTAGTTCTTAGCTTTTTCCTCTCACACCTTGCCATCTTCTTGACAATTTATTGACTTCCAAGTTCCAAGTTGAAGTTTTTGTTTCAACTACGTTATTTTAACTAAGAGTTCTTCTAAATATCATACATCTGCAAAAACTTCTATCTCTCTGATATATTAATTTGCATTTTGGTTTTAATTTTGCAATGTTTCTGCATTTCCTGCATTACCTTTGCTATGAATTTCTTTTCTTGGTTTGGTTACTTGCCTCTGTCTTATATTCTGGAGTCTTTCTGCATATGTTTCATGATCCTTGGTGACCATTCTTATTTAACAAGGTCCTCAAATTTTGATTGGAAGTTCTGTGAACTTTAGTGCTTACAATGAATGCTTTTCACTCTTGTGAAATTCGTTTTAATGATGGCCAGTCACACAGGTCTCCAAACATCAATGCAAAAAGGTCTATCTCTGGAATTTTTTAATTTCTACAGAAAAATATTCTCTCATCTTCTACTGGGCCTGACCATGGGTTTCCTGTAATCTACACAGGATGGAGCAGGTCTTGGGATCAGTCTATTATGTAAACATTGGGTGAATAATTACTCATATTTTCAATTTTGTGCCTCATGTTCCTATTATTTCATTTTTATCTATTCAATGTTACCAGTATTTAAACCTCCTGTGTTTGGCTCCTGGGTTTGGGTTACCTGATTACTTGTATTCAGTGTATGGAAGGGGAGGAAGAAAATTGAGGTGCTAAACATAGACTTTCAACCTACTTTCTTTCTCCCTCCTCCACCCCTCCACCCACACCACCCACCACACACACTGTTTTCTTCTCTGCAATTTTCTACTCTCCTCTGTATCAAATGCTTCAAAATTCTGTGCTCTTCTGGGCAATGAAAGGGCTAGTAATAAAAATCAGCTCTTTTTTTTTCTTTTAATCAACATCCCCCTGTGCATCCCACTAGCCTGGGAGTCTATCTATGACTATGTTTTTGCTGCTCTATCTGCTAAAATTTTCTTGATATCACTTGTTTCTTGATCTCAGAGGTGATAAACATGTGTTCTGCATGGTATTCTTAACTTGATATTGTCTAAATGACAATAATCTGTATATAAGGATACCGTTTATTGATCACTTATTATATACCAGGCATTGTACTAAGCACTTTATATATGATTTTATTCAACATTCTTAATTTCCATTTTACACATGAGGAAACTGAGGATCAGAGAGATAATAAAGGATAATATAATTATAAGATATCCAAAACAAACACAATTTTATTCCAATGAGAATTAATTGCTTTATTTCAAAAATTTTTAATCAACAATAAGAAAATAGACATGAGTGAGAGTGTTTTTGATGCTACCAGGTACTAGCTTGTGCTAATGGTAAGACTATGTGCATGTCTTCCTATGATAAATTTATGTATTAAGCATTTTATATCTAGTAAATGACAGAAAATATAACTTCTAGTAAACATTACAAATTTGGAAAGGAGTGGATAATTTATCATTATGAATTTTTTTCAAAGTTGCTGAGGGCATATCTAAAAGATACATATCCTTTCCTATGCAACTTTGTCATAAAGGTTACATTTAAAGGTTGAATTCTAATCAGGATTCATTAGTGGGTGAAAAACTAGGCTGTAACTTATTGCATAAAGGACACAAGATATCAATAAATATAAGAAGAAATATTTCATCAAGGAAATGATGTAAATGTCCTGGGATCTTACTCCTAGCAAAGCCAGTTCTTTTTCTTCTCAAACAAAAAGAATTTTGATCTCACTAAACAGAATGCTTAAACCTCACACAGTTAATGATAGGCAGTGCTCAAGCTGCTGTATTTCAAGTCTTCAGAATAGCTGTAGGCTTACAAATATCTAGCTACCTTAGAAAAAGTTTCTTTATCATTCATAAAAAATGCATCAAAAATCTTCCACCAACAATAAAACATTTTTCCCCTAAGGCAAAAGAATAATCAGCCTGATTCTTGCTTCCTCACTCCTTCTTATTCTTGCCATTAAACATGATAGGACCGGACTTGAGATGAAGGCCTGCATTACTTTCAGGGGCTTTTCCTGGTAGGGTGAAAGAGGAACATTCTTCCATCCCGTGTTTAAAAACTACCCTCCAATGGCCCCGAAGCTAGTCACTGGGGTTTTGTACTATTCTTTTTGACTTACTAATCTCCTGTGTACAGCCTTTATTTTTAATTTTTTTTTTTTTTGGGGGGGGGAGGGTCTGACTGTTTCTTATTTATTTGTAACTTTTTATTGTGATACATTTTCCAACTTACCAAAATGTTTCAGGAATTATACATAGAGCTAGGAATATCCAGGTAACCTATTCCCAGATTCAATTACTTACATTTTGTCCAATTTTCTTCCTGTCTATATACCTGCATATTATTTTTTTCTGGAATCTTTTGAAAGTAAATTGGGGAGATTATGAAATTTTACTTCTAAATGCTTCATTGTGCATTTTCTAAGAATATGTTCCTTCTCCTACCTATTGACAAGATAGTTATCAAAATGAGATTTCCTTATTTTTTTCCCTATTCAAGATCCAAACAAGGAAAATGAATTGCTTTTATTTTTCATGTCTCTTTGGTATCCTTTAATTTGGGACAGACCCTCTGCCATACTTAGTGTTTTTGTTTTTAACTTTTTGAAGAGTACAGGTCAGTGATTTTGTAGACTCTCTCAATGTGAGTTTATCTGATGTTTCATCATTATTAGTTTCAAATTATGCATTTTTGTCTGGAATTTCACTGAAGTGGTAAGTGATATTTTAGTCTTGTCAGTAAATCATATTGTGGCACCTGATTCAGACTACTCTAATATTAGTGACGTTAGTTTCAATCACTTGGGCAAAGTGGTGTCTACCAGGTTTCTCCATGGTAATGTCACTATTTTCCCTTCATAATTAATACGTAACTTGGAAAGAGATACTTTGAGACTGTGTAAACTACCCTATTCATCACACTTGTATCTGCTAGATTTGATGCCCACTCACGGTTTTCTACCTCCATCATTGTTTCTTCACTTACTAGTCTGCATTCTACCTTACAAAAGTACATTTTCTTTTTCCCTCATTTATTTATTTATTCATCTATGTACTTATGTCAGTATGGAGTTATGGATTTTTATTTTATTCACCGGTTTATAATCATTACTATCAATATTATTTTGGTGGTCAATTGTCCTAGACTTAGCCAATGGACTTTTTTTGGACTGACTCATGTTTTTTGACATGTCCCCTTATTCTTTCTTTCTTTATTTTTTGTCACAACAAGAGGTTCCAGGCTTATCTTGTACTTTCCATGCTCAGCACTGGCAAAAATAGCTTAGCTGATATACATTTTTTCTAGGAAGCAACTTGTATATACTTGAATTTGTACAGTTGCAAGTATAGCTGCAATGGCTCTCTGTTTCCAAAGTGTAACCTGGCTAGATGTTAACAGTAAGAGCTAGCATTTACCTTACCACTTGCACGTCAAAATAACTTAGAATATTTTTGTTAACATTAATGATCTCTTTAACTTTTTTAGGAAATTAATATAAAAATATATATCTTTGGAATGGAAGGCTACATGAGCACATGTAGAAAGAGACACAGGTATTGGGAAAAGCAATTAAGCATAAATAATCTTAAACACTGTTCATTTTTCCTACAATATTGTAACTAGTGTACAAACATCTGTATTCCAGAGAATAAGACAGTTTAAAAAATTTTAAACCTAAATTAACTTAGAAGTTCATGTGCATGCATTGATGCCATATCATACAAAATTGACTCAGATGTGAAATCAAGGTCAGAGCCTTGATGGTGAGGGGTTTCAACTAGGAAATAAAAAGTTTCCTCAGGTAATTCTAGCATGTAGTCAAGGTTAAAAACTTGTGTGTTCCTATGGCCTCGGGGTCATAAATTGCTTTTTCCCAAAGAAATTATAGTGCCAGTTTTTTAAAATAAAGGAAAAAAATCTTCTTCCATTTTAACTTTTTAAATGAAGACTATTTTTAAAAAGCTATTTAATAACAGATTATTCTAGAAACACTCTAGCTGTCCTGGAAGAGAAAAATACTATGTTTAAGCATTTAATTACTTAAGATTCACTGGTTGATCAAATACACCTTATTTTGTGACATATACATTTTTCTGGGGACTTTCACTTTTCAGATAATGTTTGGTGAATAACGATGTCAGCGAATGTTCCTGAGAAGGTGAAAGCCATAAGCCTCAGGTCAGATCTATCTTCGGTGTGCAGCAGCATCACACTCCTCCTCTCTGCTTCCACCCAGGTCCTTAGTAATTGATTTCACCTCTGGGAGAGGTGTTAGGAATGCTTAGAAGCTATTTATTCTCTGTTTCTTTTTAGCTGCTTGACATCTCTTCACCTTCATTGACCAGAGCCTTCTGAATGATGCTACAGCTGCTGACAACCAGAGGAGGCTGCCCAGGAGCAGGCCTGAGAGTGAAAACAGTTTCCACCTCAGCTCCGCGGGTGGAGCGGAGAGGTGGATCATTTTGAACATAAAGAGCATATTTTAGTAAAGTACAGGAAAATAAAGGAATAAGAGTGAACAGCCCTATAAAAGGTATAACAAGTAACTATACTTACTGGTAGTGAATAAAATTAAAATAAATATGTATAATTTGAATAGCCATAAAACTTTAACTATATATATAACTATATATATATATGTATATAGTTATATATATATATATGTATATAGTTATATATATATATATATATGTGTGTGTGTAGTGTTTTATATTCAGAATTTCACCTGAAGGAAAAATCCCAGTGAAAGCAGCTAAGTGTGCTAGTTATGTGAGCCTATGCGACTCAGGTTGAATTCCAATGCTGTGTTGAGCGACAGGCGCGAGGACCAGAATCCACTGCTCTGAGTGTTTTCTTCAGGGATTTGTTTCTGGCTAGTTGCTCAATTTCCACTCACAATTTACTGCTTGACCATAGAAAGCTGGACTAATTGGGAATGACTCATTAGGCTTCCATTAAAAAAAATGTATTTTCTAGCAAAGGTTAAAAATTTCACAGAAAAGAAAATGTATTCGAATGCTTTCCATTTCAGGGATGCCCTGAATGAATTCTTCTGGAAAGAACTTACCATTCTTCATACTAAATCACCTCTAGGCACTTTTCACATTTCCACCAGAATAGCCAGCCAAGGAAATTTTCTAAAATAAATTCAATCACCAGGCTCTTATGTAAAAGCAGAATATTTGAATAGTTATTTGT